>NW_003299092.1:434078-525552 GCF_000151645.1 Tuber melanosporum | reverse complement strand
GGGAGGGAAAGCGGTGGGGGGGGGGCGTGGGGAACCACTATGCGGAGCATGATTTGCATACTGCATATACTTCTCCGATGCTTGGAATTTTCTAGTATTATTTATTTCTCTGTTTGAGGGGTCTGCGACGGTTGAGGTAAAATCAAGGGTTAAAAGTTTGGTGCCCTCTTTCATGATGTGACCCATGCCAAGTTCTTCAATTGCATGCGTGGATACAACCGCTTCCATTTCCCAATACAAAGTGATCGTTTCAAAGCGGAACAGTTGCAGAGTTGCCAAACATGTCTTTATCAGGTACGTTTATTATTGACATAGATCCCGTGGGGTTTACCGGTAAATGGGAAATCGTACAGTACTTTCTAATATCATATCCTGATATCGCAGATGGGCATACAAGCAGTAACCCTAACCCAGAACATTGAAAATAATAATAAATCACTACGATACCATACCGTATTTACTCGTATAATCCACTATCTCCATATGCAAGGCTATCTCCGCCAATCCCTGCCTGTGCCCACGATGGGTTTAGTTTGGTAGGTTAACAAAATTGCGAATACCAGTTAATAAGATCCAACACAGTCAGCGCCCTCAGGCTTTGCCGTGTAAGGAAAACACTAATCCTTCTTAGGGGTCTTTGTCTGTGCACACGGAGATTGGACATCTGGCGGAGATAGTGGATTATACAAGTAAATACGGTACTCGTAGATATACTCACCTCGCGCCCCTCCTTCCAAACTATGATATCATACCACGGCTAAATACCATCTCCCAACCCACAACCACAACAAAAAACGTAAGTACTTTAACGTGATAACACGTTAAATAGTGCCACCCCGGCCGCCAGTAGTGCTATATCATGTCGACACCGAACACCCCAACCCACAGAACCGGCAGAGATTCCCATCACCACGACCGAAAACCCTGCTGCCACAAGGGACCCTCCACCTCCCAAACTTCCTATACCCCTCCGTAACCATAGGAGGTGGCTCCTCATTGACCACTTAATCTGGCGAGGAACCTCCATCACCCGAGCCCCCCACCAAGGCTGCTGGGTCTAATGAATCCACTTTATCCAGCGCTTGACTACCTTCCCCCACGCCCTCCGCCCCGCCACAATAGGACCGGAGTGACCATAAACACGTACGTCACAGGGAGGCCAGCCGGGGGCGCGGGGAAAGACGAAGCGACCAGAGGAGAAACAAAGCCTGGGCAGGCAGTATCTCGGCAAGATTACGGGCGGTGGGCGGGACAGCCGGAGGCGAAACGGCATCGCGGCGCTGTGGGGGCTCGATCCAGGCCTCAGCTAAAGACGAAGTGTGGGAGACACAATACCGGTAGCGCCGCAGGGAGGCGGCACTGCAATCCCCTCGACGAATATGTGTGAAGGAAAACAGAGTCCTTGGAAGGCGATGACTCAACAAACAACAGTGGGTGGGGCAACAACCTCGGCAACTGGAGGTGTGACAACCGCCACAATACTCTCCGCCACAGATAGAGTGAGCCAACTAAAGTCAGTCAAACTCTATGATAATAGAAGATTTAAGTCAAGCATCCTTATTCAATCCAATTTCCAACTATGAACAATTTCGCACTTTTACTAAACACAATTACTCAAAAACCAGTTAGACAGAGTTATTGGTGCTATTTCGTTCAGTTGGAGTCCCCACTAAGCTTACTGTCGGCATCACCGCCTACCTCTCTGTCTCAATCTCATTTGGCCACCCCGGAAGATTGTGGTAGTACAGCACCATATATAATTATACTCTGATCTAGTATCAATGAAGCGAGATTGAGTCTTTTAGAAAAGTTTGTTTTTTCGCTCTCTCACTTGTATCCTCAAAAGCTCTTTACAAAATCCTATTTGTTACTTCACTAGCATATATACATATAGAGTTATCGAGTATGATCGCGCATACACCGTCACGACCGAGCAGTCACCGCTCCACCGAATTGGTTAGATTACGGGGGTTCATGTTTGAGCCTCACCTGGTAGTGTCCGTCGCAATGCAGTTTCTTATAAACAGCTATGACTCGGGAGCAGGAAAACCGCGAACACCGGCACTGCGATCGTGATCACATACTATCACTCGGACGAAACGAAACGCCAAGGCGACTCGGCACGATCAAAAGAGGGGTAACAAAATTTTCTTCACTTCCTTTCTCTCTCTTGAAGACACACACTCTCTCAACTCGCTTGCTCAACTCAACTAACTAACACATGTGGGGGACGGGGGTATAAATAAACGATCATCAAGCCTTCTCCCATCGTTCCACCGAACTCCACAGATGTCTTTCCTGATCCTCGCCTGACCCCCTTAGTTTTCCATTCCTCAGCTTGTCCTCATCGCTAACAAAAAGAACAGAAGAACAGGCACTATAAAGAACTCTCCCCCTACCATACTACTTCAGTCGCGGACATCACTTCCGCCGCCGACACCACCCCCACCGTCGTACTACCTCTGCGTTTACAAATGAAATTCAGGCCCAGCAAAGACAATCCCATTTCCTTCTGCGCTCCCTCTGCCGTGCTGCCGTGCCGCTCTGGGACATGATGCGGCAGGCCGGTGTGCAAGTGGGCGAATAACAAGGGACCGGCGATAGGGTTAGTCGGTGGTTCAGGCAAGCGGACTAAGTGCTGGGTAGGTTAATGGATAGTTGGGAAGACAAACTGACAAGGGAGCAATCAGACGGGCGCACAACCAAACGGTCAGACAGACAGATAATCGGGTGGGCGGACGGGTAAGCATGAAGGTGTGGAATATCAGATATGTTGCATCTCCGGCTATCGCGCATCTTCTGGACATGTCACGCATGTTCTAAACATGTCAGGCAGGTTCGGAGTATGCTGGGTAAGTTGTGAGCATGTCCAGCAGCATTTCCAACAGCTCCGGTTTAGTAATTTATCTTGATAAGAGAGGCGACAGGGCTACATGTTCTTCGCCACTTCCCTCCTTTCCTTTCATTTTTGAATTGAGTGGTTCGCGGTTGAGTTATGAATCCGATTTTCAGATACATTTTTTTGCGCACTAGTGTGACTAGAAACCCTTCTTCGATTCTCCACCCTCACCGGCCATTCCGCCAAATTGCGTGAGTTGCACTAAATGTTGGCGGCTAAGTTGGTATTGTAATTGAATCTAATCCACATTAGACGAGTAGAAGTGTTTGGCTCAATCAAGCGGCTTTTCCTATTGTGCTAGGGTGTGCGGGGTGATATAGCGGGGGTTATAACCACGAGGGAGTCGAGTCAATCGAGAGCGGCGGTGGGTTTCCGAAGTAATGTGTTCAGTGCCAGGGGCCTAGCTGCTAGTAGCGCTCGGTGTGAGGAGGTAAACTCTATTGCCGGGAAGTCTAATCTATATTCGGTATTAATCGGTCTTTGTGATTCGCATAAAATTCAAAGGCTCTCAATGTGCTGGGTCGCTTGGGTATCGGAGGAGCCTCCTTTGCTGGCAGAAGCGAGAACGAAATGGAACCAAGGTCGGTGATATATGAAAGGCACTGGAAAATAAAAGCAGAGGGAGAACAAATGAGAGAAAATCGCGAGAAAGGAAGTACCATAGTTTCAAAGGGTAGACTGCTCGAGTATTGTCGCGGCGTTGCGGGAGGGACCAGCATTTTAATCGGCGATGATTAGTAATGCAGCCGAAATACTTGTGCCACTCTGGTCGCGAACGCAAGACTTTTGGGAAAGTGGGGAAGTCCGCTCGTTTTTATTCAACTCTCTAACACTAACTAAACGGTAAAGAGGGGGGTATATATGAATCGCTACAAGGCATTCTCCTATCCCCCGATCCTCACACATATGCATTTTCCACCCCGTATTATCTCCTTTGGGCATCGATGCACCTAGTTGCTTTCTCCCAAGCTAACAGAGGAAGGACCTGTTGGAAATCATGGATGCTGGTCGGCATGCTCATGACTTTGTTCTCTTGTCCGCCGGCATACCACTCCGTCGGCATCTCTACCTGTCCGTATATTGCCCGTCTGCATGTTCAATGTACGTTCCCTGAGCCGGCCGTTTGTTCGTTCCCGCCCGTTGGGGCGGAGGCTCTCGTGGTGCACTTTTGAAAAGCGCTTCCGACGGAAAATGATGTGAACGGCAAGGGAGCTATAGACCGTCGGGAGTCTTTGTTCCTGTACTATGTTCCATTCGTTACTACGGGAGCGTGGAAAGCAGTGGGAGCTCAGGAGTCAATGGGAGCACGGAAGGCAACTTGGAGAGTCTTTGAAGAGTCTATTGTTTGTTCTTTCTTTCGTTAGCACGATTGATAGCATGGGAGCGCACCGAGGAAATGTCTTGTGACGGAGGAGTATAACAGTCAATGACTGACTTGCGCAGCGGTGGGAAAAACACTAAAGGACAATGTGGGGGCTGTGGTAGGACGTGCACAAAAAATGTATGATAAGGCAAAAACTGCTTCGCTCTCTCTTCTCTAAACTAACAGTAAAGACAGGTGTATAAGTAAAACATAAACAACGTATCCCCATCATTCCATGAATCACCACACCTATCTGTATCTCTCCAAGCATGCTACCCTTTCCTCCATACACTCCCATGATAACAAAGGAAAGATATGTCCGGAGAATCTCCTGTCAATCTCTCAACCATCATACTGATCTATCGAATATCGGAACTCTTCGCCAGACTCCTGAAACTTCCACATCTATCTCAATCGACCAACGTCAATCTAGAAGCTTCAACAAAATGGAGATGAGTGTGGGAGGTGTTAGAGATGCCGGTATGCGGTGATCACGGGAAGGATAGGATAGGTGATCTTTGCCGTTTATTTATACTCCTGTCTTTTCCTGTCAGTTAGTTTAGTCAGAGCCGTAGAGTCGTGGAGTAGTGGAGTCGTAGAGCGGGAGATAGATAGTCGTTGAATAGAGCGAGTTGCGGGGCGATCTTGGTGAACTTCCCCGCTTTTGGTTGGGCAGAGTTTTCACAGCGCATTTATAATAGTCATCGCCGTTTCGTCGTTTCATCGTCGTTCAGTATCGTCCTGGCTCCGGTTAGCCCTTTGGTTTCTAAAAGGGCACCTCCACCTCCCAAACCCCCTACGCCCCTCAGTAACCACAGGAGGTGGCTCCCCCCATCAACCACTGAACTTGGCGAGAAACCCCACCACCCGAGCGCCCCATCAAGGCCGCTGTTTCTGACGAATCCACTTTGTCCAGCGCTTGGCTCTCTCCCCCGCGCCCCCCGCCCCACCACATACGACCGGAGGGACCAACAACACGTACGTCGAAGGGAGGTCAGTCGGGGCCTCAAGGAAGGGTCTTGGGGGGCGGGCGGGATTAACTCTTTTAGGAAGTTAGCTGACACTCTTTGCATACTCGAAAACTCTTTACAAAATCCTATTTGTTACCTCATAGACATAAAAACAGAAAGGGTGATCGGGCGTGTTCGCACAACGTACGAGCGTGATCGAGTGCGGTGGTGCTCAAGCAGACCGGGCGGATTACAATGGTCCTATTGGAGCCTGATATGACCGCGTCCGTCACCAACGACAGTTCAATTTCACTACTGCCCTTCGCAGAGTGGATTCTCTCATGCGGCCCCGCCAATCCGGGATTTTTTCGCGCTTGACAAATGCCCGGAGGTGTCACGAGAAATTCTGATGCGATTGGATGTCTGCTACCCCCCCCCCCCCACTTTGTCCTGTCCAAATAGATTGCCTCTGTCGGGAATTTTCACAGATAATCAGTGAAATGCAGGAGATGGATACGGAGAGGCGATCTGCCATCATTGCCAACTGGGAAATGTTGTGGGTCCATTGGGATATCTGAGGAATGGGGTTTTGAGATAGTCCCGCCCCGATTTCTAGGTTGGTAGGGGACTCGTTCCTGAATTTGAAGCTGTCTTTTCTCGCTTGGCTTGATTTGGTATTTCTATTGATATTGGGGCACATGAGATAGTATACTTGCAAGCTACTTGCGGTCATTACTTCTGTATGGGAGCGGTGTTTTTTTATTGTCACATCGCTATTGTTCAACGACAATCTCCAAACACACAATCCTCCACTTTTAGCTACGACGGTAGTGGAAAGGCAAAAAAGCAGATTTCCAAAAGTCTTTACACCGTGAAACCACTTTTGGAAAGGGAAACATCTACCTCTGCCCCGCACTTGTGCCCACGCGACAGCTCCGGAACCTTATCACTTGTAACATGAGTAAATCAAAATCCCGGCTTCCAGTCGCCAACCGCCCACAACCTGAAATGAGGGACTTGAGGAACGAATAGCATCCCACACGATCCCTTCAAATGGACAATATAAATATACCGCTGTAGCTTAGGATGATACAAACAGCAACCGTTCCAACAAAACATGCTTCCAAGAAGAAGAAAAAAGTAACCTTTTCACCACAGTTTTAGTGGTGAACATGATAGGGATCGCTTGGTCAGATCGTGCTCGGAAGGCTCCTGACCTGATTGATCAAGTTTGAGTATGGGCAATCATGATCGATCACTCGACCTACATATTCCTGCCTTGATGTTGAAATGTCCTCCCATATCTGAAATGGGTGGCTACAGGTAGACTGAGTGGTACGTCAACCCGTATTGTGGTGAACGATATCTGGCACGGAGGGCCGCGTAAGCCTGGGAAATTAGTGGCTGGTTCCTTCGTGTATAGATAGTCGAGCACCCCCTGTTTCCTTCTAAAATATACAACCTCGGTCGTTTCAACATTTGGTATGCATGTTAATCACCATGATATTAACTTAAAAACTGTCAGTCTCCTCATGCTCGATAACCCGTTTCCGACGGGACGCTCTTACTATTAATTATTTCCCAATTTTCGCTTCAAAATTTACCTTTATCAAAATAAAAATAGAAAGAAAACAAAAGCTACAGAAATATTCTCCACCCCTTCATATACAAAATGCTGGAAGGGGAAACCGATCTTTCGATCGTCGGATCCTCACGATCCTGCTGCCGTCCGTTCCCAGCGGAAGGAGCGCTACTAATGGTAGCATGGTCGAAACGAGTCTTGAACACGTGAGGTCCACTGTTTGAATATTTCTTCTCAACTGGTCGAGTCATCCAGGAGGCCGACATGTTAGCGCCGCAACCAGTCCCTGTCCAGCCGAGCCAAACCATGTTTACCGATGTTCGCCGTGATAATGCGGATCCCCGAAACGAGGAGTAGATTCTCACGCGGGGATCATTTTCGAGCCCGATATTTCCACATAGCTATCACTGTACGTTTTATTTCGCTTTTTTTCTTTTTCTTTTTTCTTTTTCGTTTCGATTCAGCTCGGATTGCTTCCTTCACGAAGTCCCACGCCTATAGCACTCGGCCCGGCTCCTGAAGGCAGGCCTGCCTGTATCAGCCTGCTACCACGTTTTGGCGTTATACCACAGCCTGTCTTTGATATCTTGTCAAAATATCGTGTCTGTATAGGTAATTTATCTTGCTTGCGTGGACTCGACACGCGGGTCTGACCTCATTGTGCCTCGGCGCGCCTTAATTCCAACATCACCCCCTGGTGCTGGGGTACCCACGGAAGTTTGGGGATATGGCCAAGCTTATGCCTTCTCAATTTCCACCGAGTGTGAAGGGAGTTTTCTTGCCTTCGCAATTTGAGTGGAGTTTTTCCGGACATTCAGAGTGGCAAGTGGGTTGTGGACGATCACTCGCTGGATCCGTTGGGAGTAGTCCGGCGAGCTGGGCGGGTGGGGGAAGTACTGGTATATAGTGGACACATTTTGATTACTCGAGTATACATTAGGTCAGAGTAACACTTCTATCTTTCCTGTAAGCTCTGCATCTTGCAGTGGGTACTCTACTTCCTCGGGTGTCGGAAGAGCCCACAATGCTGCCTTCCGGAAATGAGAACAAGAGGAAAGCCAGGTGAAATCAGGGAAAGAAGAAAAAATGAGTAGGGATGGGAGAGCGTGATACCGTAGTTGGGTAGGGCATTTTCAACTTGTCCTAGAATCGGGAGGAGGGTCGGGTGTACTTGTGAAGTGCCTAAACTGTGCAAGGATTGACGAAGAAAGGAGCGCTATATTGTACGCCGGATAAACACGATAAACTCTGGATCTGGCATATTTACCAGCAACAAACGTTTGTGGGGGGCGTCTATGTAGTTTTTGGTGAATACCGATCTGCAGGGGCAGTGGTAGCTCGGTCGTGGTTGTGGTGGCACTATTTCGAGCGCTTCCGAAGTTCTTCAATTGTGTGACCCTGAGCGCAACTGGGAACTCTAGGGTGTGCAGGCTGTCATTGCAAGGTTATCGGCCATAGAGGGCTCGGTTAGTGAGGGAGGGTCAAGAGTTTCTTGGAAGGAGGGCCTTCCTTACCCTTCGCAGAGCAGCTCTTGCGCTAGCAGGCTAGGCAACACAGCTCATGCAGCCATCGCGGATATCGTACTGAGAATACAGTAAGTATGCCGGAATCAGAGGCTGCTCGGTATGCACAGGGTGTTGTTTCCTCGTTCGGATAAAGATTTCGGAGATGAACTTTGGATCAACACATCCATGGGAAGCAATGAGGCACTTGGCTGAAGCAAATCATGTACCCGTCAGAGGCAGTACTACGGTATGGGAGATCAATGGGATTCCGCAGGATGGAAGCTACTAACAGTAGGAGTCTTTATGAAATCTGCCTTTCTTTTGTTGGCGTGGGAGTCAGTGGAGGAGAGGGGAGGCTTGCATGGTCGGCCGTGGACATGTGTTGGGATGGATGGAAAGATGGGATGATCCCTTTGTTGAAATTCATTAATATTCTCCTGCCTTCACCGTTTAGTTAGCTAGTTGAGTTGAGCGATAGAGCGGGGGGAGAGGGAGCTGAATGAGAATGAGAGAAGCCGACACCTACCCCAAAGTCGTGTGCTAGCGATCAGAGTGACCGTTGCATCAGCATTCTTAATTATCGCGGTTTAAAAAAGCATTCCATGGTGTTTGGTTCACTAAGCAGTCTTTAGCACCGGAACTTGGTTACTATGTGGCAGCTGTTGCTGGTAGTCTGTTCTGCCCGAGTAGTGTGGAGTTTGGCGGGGGTATCATAGTAAATTTAGCAAGGTCCCATTCCAGACCTCGAGTGTGTTGTTGGCTCCGGTAGTGGGTGGCCCGCTGCTGGTAGACAGCAAGAGCGCTTAGCGAGACTTGGCACAAAATTCAGTAGGAGTATAGTATGAATCAACCAAATCTAGACTACCATACTCTGTACTGTACTCCTCCAATAGTAAATACAAGTACTCGAATACTCGGGCGATATTTGCCAAGCCTCGCTGAGCCCCATGTAGTATAGTGTTTTATCACTGTGCGAGTATGATACAAGGAATGTTTTTGCTCGTTCCGGTGTTTTGGATGTAGAAATTTCCTTACATTTCGCCCGCCTGCGGGAGTTGCCGAGTTTTTGGCTCACGGGGGGGGGGAATCGGGACCTAATGCTGGTGCGGCTATTTGCGCAATTGTGGGTGATTGTGGCACAGGAAAATGAATGGCGCATTCTCTGCCTCGGAAAGGCGACATGAGCGAATAGGGATAGCGATAAGGTGCCCCCCCCCCCATAGGCTGGGTAGAGGAAGTTCGCGCCGCCCGAGAGCGCCTAACCCAAATTTGACACTTGGTTGGAGAAATCGGTATGGCGGAATGTCAGTCTCGCTTAGAGAGCAATGGAGTAGGTAGTAGATGGCAGAAAATTTACCACCTTTTGCAGCTTCAGAGAGTTCAATTCATTTAAGAAGACTTGGGAAAACAGACTTGCGGTTGCGTGCATACCAGCCTATGTAGCGGTCCGCCGTACTAGGAAAGAGCCGTAAATAGGGCCGTAATACTAACACCCAATTAATAGTAATCCACTGCTGCCTTGGCGGGTCGCGACCCTATTTTTTCGGGAGTTTTTTTTTTCTTTTGTCAATCATGTTTTGCAACTATGGATGTTGGATGTATAATTTCGGGGGAATTATAGGAATTAGGAAGGCTATATGTTTTTGCCTGAGTTCGAGTATGTAGGCTATCCTGGGAGGTGCTTCCTTTACGGTATCATAGCTCTGGCAAGGGCTCTATCTATGTGTAATTTGCTGATATGTATAGTGTGAAATACGGGAGGGGTGAAAGACCACCGATCAGCCCTGTGGCGCGACTTCAGCATGGGCAGTACTGTACCGGTATACCGATAATAACTTGTGCCAATTCTTGACAACTTTATTGGAAGTGGGGAAACTCCAATCGCACGCAATAGCGGCACTACACGTACACCCGAGTACAATACTATTATATTGATAACCTGGCCGAAAAGAGCCTCGAACAGGCGGGGTCCACTTTATGAATTGGCTCCATTTCATACTGGAGGAGTACGAGTACTCGTGGGGCCGGGCTGTGTTTCGCTTTGGGTCTGGTTCCTTCACCGAGTTCCACACCCGCAAAGTGTCTTGCAAACAGGGATTTTGATTCATCTGTTCGCTGACACCTCCTACCGGTATGACTTTTACAATAGGTGCTCGTGCCGAGCCGAGATTGACACCTCGCTTGGGATAGCGCCCGTGTGCCCTTGAAGCATGCATGACAACCACTCTTGCGAAGAATTAGGAAATTCGCCTTACAAAGGAAATTTAGTCATGTTGGAAATACTGGGGTACTGTACATGAAGGACTGTACAGTACTCGTACAACAAAATAATCTTATTACTGGTATCATAGCGGGGAAACCCAGCAGCGTGTTACAGAGCCACTCAGTCCCATGGCCAAAAACTGTGGTTACAGTACTTGTATCGGGGTGGGTGATGTTTATTTCTCTCTACATGGTGGTGGTGGTGGTGTATGTGCTCCTAAGGACAGCGACTGGAATAATATTTGGGTACTCGTACTGTAGTGGTGAGAGAGGTGCTCGTGCGACATGAATGATTGAAAGTGTGGGCTCCTTCCACCGCTGACTTGCACCATCGCCCACACTTTTGCACTCCTGTGGGTAGGATAATCGCCACCCTTCCGAGCTCTTCTGTTTCTTCCATTCCCCCCAGACCTAGTTGAATATCGTCTTTAAGAATATCAAAGAACACATTCAATCCCTGCGCGGCAGAAACAAATTCTTTCCACTGAAGCACACATCGATCACATGGGCAATCAACAGTCAAACACGGGCTCCGAGCACTTTTCTCCAAGTGAGGGGTAAGCTCTTAAATTCTTATCTGTTGGAGTTTTATATCGTTGATATTAGTAGCCACGGTTCTCGCTCTGTGGCCAACAGTAACATTCGCGGTGACGGTAGCGGCAACGTTCACTCCAACAATAGCATCAACTCCGCCAACACTACCGTTAATTTCAACTACGGGAACACGGACCCGTCTTGGGAGCATGGTGAAATCTTGCAATGCCTATACACTTCCAAATACCAGGAGCATAGAGGTCGGGTTCGTGAGCCAGCGGAGAAAACATGCACCTGGGTTACGGCACATCCCAAGTACAAGGACTGGCTGGGAAAGGAAAGGTCCGGTCTTCTCTGGTTGTCGGCCGACCCTGGTTGCGGGAAATCTGTCATCGCGTCGTTCCTGGTAAAGCATCTGGAAAGACAAGCGGACGCCATCGTTTGCTATTTTTTCTTCAAAGATGACAGCGATGAACAGAGGCGAGCAACATTTGCCCTTTGCGCAATACTACACCAACTTTTTATGCGGAACAACGCCCTCTGCAGATACGCCGAGGGAGCGTTTAAGGGTAAAGGAAAGGGATTTACTGAGGAGGTCGATACATTGTGGGATATTTTGGTTAGGGTGGTAGCTGAGGGGGGGTGCGGCAATGTAATTTGTGTGGTGGATGCATTGGACGAGTGTGACGAAGGGACTTTAACCCGGCTTATCCATCATGCCACCAATCTCCCTGGGTCAGAGACTTCTTATATTCCTTTGAAATTTCTAGTTACGAGTCGCCCCTACCACAAGATCGAGAGACAGCTAGGCTCACCCGCAACCACCATCAGGTTGAAAGGGGAGGAAGAGGTCACCGCTACCACTGCCGATGTTACTCGTGTCATAGAAGCAGGGATTGAAGACCTAGAGTCATACTGGGAACAGCCCGGGGGGCTGGGATATTTGCGAAATCTTCTCGAATCTTCCGCCGATCGGACATTCCTTTGGGTTTCTCTTGTTCTTGATATTTTGCGGAATAGCGAGGATGGATCACCGGAGGCCTTCACCGAGATTGTCTCCACCGCACCACCCGATATAGCAGAACTATACACCAGGATTCTTGATAAGAGTAAAAGCCCCGACAAAGCCCGACGAATCCTTAATATCGTGGTGGCGGCAGCGAGGCCTCTTACACTCCAAGAGATGAACATCGCATTCCGAATCAGGCGGGAGTTCAAGTCAACCAAGGACATCGGGAATCTGGCTGGGTTCGAAAAGATGGTGAAAAATTTGTGCGGACTCTTTGTGCGAGTTATTGATTCGAAAATATACCTCGTTCACCAAACCGCGAGGGAGTTCCTGCTTAAGGGATCTTTGCCCGGCCTAGGCAACTGGCAATATACCCTATGCCCCGAGGAATCAAACTTTATATTGGCTGACATCTGCATCTCTTATATTTCACTCGAGGACTTTGCAAACGACCCATTAGTGGTGGGTACTCACGGCTTCCGCGCAAGGCCCCCGGTTCCTGGTTATCTCCAGAAATATCATTTTTTTGATTACGCAGCTAGAAACTGGGCCGATCACTTTAGACATTCCGGGGAACAGCAGACGCGATTATTCGAGTTTACTCGACTGATTTGTGAGGCTGGATCGAAACGCTTTCAGACGTGGTTACAGGTGTACTGGTTCGCCATGGACCAGGGGGATACATGCCCCAGAAATTTTACACATTTGATGATAGCATCGTGGTTAGGGTTAGGGGCGGTGGTTCATGGAGTATTGCGGGGGGGCGGATATGTGAACGCCCGATGCGAACGGTATGGCACGGCATTGAACATAGCAGCTTTCCGGCGAGACGAGGGCATTACCGCAATGCTGCTGGAGGGGAATGTCGGGGCGTATATATGTGGGAGGGAGTATAATATCTTGCATGTGAAGCTGCCTTGTGGTTTGAAATGACTAGTGCATAACTGACAATAGATCGATGATTTTTTACAGACGGTAAGTGAATTTAATGTGATTCAGGGGAGTCAGAGCTGATACAGGAGCGGTTTTACACAGAAGGCGAGCAGAAACCACGAGTCATGTTGCGTCCATTTTATCATGTTGCTAACGCTATAAGCTTGCCAACTATAGCGGGTAGGTGATCGGTATACGGGATGTTGGGCGACCAGAAGGACTAACGCCGGATTGACCCATGAGTGTAGAGTGTAAGTTGGCGCTTTGAGTACCACTGGATGAGGGCATGAGGTTTACTGATCTGTGGGGAGATATAGGAGGTATGGAACCCGGTAAATAGCTCTGGGGGCGGAGGTGGCGGCTAATGGCGAAATGCGGGGTGTTCTAGCTGGTATTTAATTGGATCAAGCGGACTAAGGTACGGGGCAATTACTAACCTCTGGCTCATGGAGTGTTGTAGGAAGTAAGTGAACAGAGTCGACAACGGTTCTAGGGCGAGGCGATTGCTGACCACCGACTCACTAAATGTTAAAGAAGGTAAGTGAACAGGATCAACCACGGTTCTTGGGCGAGAGAATTGCTGACCTCGGACTCACTGAACGTTGTAGCTGGTGAGTGAACAGGAACAACCACGGTTCTAGGACGAGGCAATTACTGACCTCTGACTCGATGAATTTTGTAGCGAGTAAGTGAATAGGATCAACTATAATTCTGGGGGCCAGGCAATTGCTGACTTGACTCGCTGGATGTTATAGAGTGTAAGCGAACAGGAACAACCACGGCTCGGCGGCGAGGCAATTGCTGACACGTGACTCGTTGAATGTTGTAGATTGTAAGTGAACAGTATCAGCCACGGTTCCCGGACGAGTCAATTGCTGATCACTGACTCGCTGAGTGTTGTAGTTGGTAAGGGAATAGGATCAACCATGGTTATTGCGACAATTAAATTGCTGACCACTGAGTTGCCGAACGTTGTAGGATGTAAGTGAATAGGACCAGCTACGTTTCTAGAGCAAGGCAATAGCTGACCTCTAATTCACGGAATGTGGTAGGAAGTAAGTGAACATCGGCTACGGTTCCGGGACGAGGCAGTTGCTGACCGCGGACCCGCTGAATGTTGTAGAGAGTAAGTGAACGGGACCAAGCACTATTCTAGGACGAGACATTACTGACCTCGGATTCGCCAAATTTTGTAGGATGTAGGTGACCCTGATCAACTATGGTTCCGGGGCGAGGAGACTGCTGACCTCGGATTCGCTGAATGTTGTAGCGAGTAAGTGAAAATAATCAACCACGGTTCCAGGACGAGGGAATTGCTGACCTCAGACCCGATGAATGTTGTAGGGAGTAAGTGAACTGGATTAACCGCTATTCTCGGACGAGGTAGTTGCTGACCTGTGACCCATTGAATGTTGTAGATAGTAAGTGAACAGGATCAGCCACCGTTCTGCGACGAAGCAATTACTGACATCCGACTTGTTGAATCCTGTAGAGTGTAGGTGAACGGAATCAACCACGGTTCTAGGACGAGGCGATTGTTGACCTTTTAACCCGCTGAATGTTGTAGCGAGTAAGTGAACAGGTTCAATCACGGTTCTTGGATGAGGCATTGCTGACTTTTGCCTCGCCGAATGTTGTAGGATGTAAGCGAACATGATCAACCACGGTTCCAAGACAAGGCAATTGCTGACCTCAGACCCGCTGAATGTTGTAGCGAGTAAGTGAACGGGATCAAGCACTGTTCTAGGACGAGGCAATTACTGACCTCTGACCCGCCGAATGTTGTAGATGGTGGGTGAACGAGATCAACCACTATTCTGGGACGAGGTAGTTGCTGACACCTGACTCACTAAATGTTGTAGTTGGTAAGTGAATTGGATCAGCCACGGTTCTGGTGCAAGGTAATTCCTGACCACTGATTCGCCGAATATTCTAGTCGGTAAGTGAGCACGCTTAACCATTGTTCTGCAACGAGGCAATTGCTGACCCCTGGCTCGCTGAATGTTCTAGCGTGTAAGTGAACATTATCAACCACGGTTCTGGGACGAGGCAATTGCTCACCTCCTACTCGCTGAATTTGGTAGTCGGTAAGTGGATAGGATCCACCGCGGTTCAGAGACGAGACAATTGCTGACCTCCGACTCGTTGAGTGCTGTAGGATGTAAGTGGACAGAACCAACCACGGCTCTGGAATGAGGCAATTGCTCACCTTTGACTCGGTGAATGTTGTAGTCGGTAAGTGAACTAGAGTAACCAAGGTTCTGGGACGAGATAACTGCTGACCTCTGTCTGGGTGAGTCTTGTAGGATGTAAGTGGACACGATTAATCACGGTTCTGGGACGAAGAAATTGCTGACCCCTGACCCAATGAGTGTTGTAGAATGTAAGTCGACGGGATCCACGATGGCCTGGGACGAGGAAATTACTGACCTTTTACTCTCCGAATGGTGTAGATTGTAAGTGAGCAGAATTATCCACGGTTCCGGGACGAAGCAATTGCTAACCTTTGATTCGCTGACTATTGTAGCGGGTAAGCGAACAGGATCAACTACCGTCCCTGGAGGGGAGCAAGTGCTGACTCTTGACTTGCTGAGTGTTGCAGTTGGTAAGGGAATAGGATAGGATCATCCATGGTTATTGCGACGATGAAATTACTGACCTCTGAATCGGTGAATCTTGCAGTTTGTAAGTGAACACGATCAACCATGGTTCTGGAACGAAGCAATTTCTGATCTGTGATTCGCTGAATATTGTAGACGGTAAGTGAGCATGATTAGCTACTGTTCTGCGGCGCGGCAATTGCTGACCTCTCAATCCGCGGATGTTGTAGAATGTAAGTGAACAGGCTCAAGCACAGTTCTCGGACAAGGCAATCGCTCACCTACGGCTTCCTGAATGTTGTAGGAAGTAAGTCACCATGATTAGCCACTATTCTGAGACGAAGAAATTGCTGACTCCTCATTCGCTGAATTCTGTAGCGTGTAAGTGAATAGGGTCAAGCACAGTTGTGGTCTAGGGCAGTTTCTGACCTGTAGCTCGCGGAGCATTATAGAAAGTAAGTGAACCATGGTAGCCATGGTTTTTGGACTACACGGTTGCTAATTTCCTGCCTCTTGAGTTGTTCAGGCGGTAAGCTCTCCTGCATGCCCCTCCCTCTGCTGATTCCGCTTTATTGATCCCTGTATCCCTCCGTTATAGATTGTATGTGATCGACAAGTGTTGGGGTTCTGGTTGATGTCCTCGATTAACTTACATACTAACTTCATGAATCGTGTTCGCTTTCCCCGATAGGATGTAAGCATTTCGAAAATCCATATTGTTACCTCTCCTGAAGCCTAACTAACTACTCCTCCCCTGTCTTAGTTTGTACGCTGACTTATACCCTCTCTTGCGAGCCACAACTAATACTCTCTCGGTATTATGTTACAGCTCGTTAGTAAAGATTTTGCTCCCCTTTCCCCCGTCTCCTACTAACCCGCAGCCAACCTCACAACCATTTGGGCAACACAGAAGGTGGGTATTATGGGTTTATTCCTACTAACCATGTCAGCACATGATATTTGTTAACTTTTTTTTTATAGCGTGTGAGTCCTTCCAGTTTACTATTCTTACTCCTCTTGTGGTCCGTTATTGACTCCGCCCAAGTTTTGTATCCAGGACACGCCGGATCTGCACGCCTTGCCCACCTAGGGCACCGCCTTGCCCCGAATTGCCGTTCTGACGCCTGGTAAGTATCGTGTCCTGTTTTCTTTAGCGAATACTTACATGTCTGGCTAACTGCGTAATAAATTCAAATTTAAACATAGGTTATTGGTTGGAGGCCCCCCGTTCATTCAATACGTTTACTGGCTCGAAGCCATGCTGGTTCTTTCGTACCTTTTGTTGCCCTCTATCCTCGGAGTCTGCTTTGGAGTGGCGTATGGTATTTATATGAGGATGCAGGACTTTGTGTGGGTCAGCTGTCGACGGCTTGTGGTGTTTCTGTTCCTCCTGTACTGGAAAATTCAGAACTTTATCGCTTCGCAATAATGTGACATTCAATCGCTATACCCCAGTGACCGAAGCCTGACACATTTGGCATACAATTTCGTAGAATCTTGTCGTCAATACGGCAACTCGGTAAACTACATGCCTGATAGCAGTGCATAATGTAGGGTATCGCCGAAGATTACTGTGCTCCTAGTCCTTCTATCAGCACCTTCAAATAATCCTATAAGTAACATTATCAGGTCTTGGACGAGGACACGCCCTCGGAGACGATGCACGGGAGCTGCAACCACGAAAGCAAGAGAATAAAAGGTGCAATCGAGAGTTCAGATCCGAGAACAGGCGAACAAGTGCAGAAGCCCTGCGAGGGGAACGATGAAAACCAGTCGCCTACTTTAGACGCTAAATACCGACCATGAAGCCGGGAACGCCCACAAGAATTGAAATTTCTCGCCCGTCGCTTGCGGGAAGGCTTCCAGTCAGTAACTTAGACCCTTCATCGCCCCACTATATACATGCCCCCAGCGCGCTGCTATCATAACAAGGATATGTACACCTAGTTCTCTGTTGTCGTCCCCTCAGGTTTGGCGCAGCGACAACGCCCCGTTAGACTCCGGATTACCTTGACGATTGACCCCGAATACCGCCATTGCTTCCCCGACGGGTTCCATGGTAGAGACTTTAGTCAAGTCCGTGATATCGGGCAGAGATGGGTGGGGGAGATCTGGGATTTTGTATGGATGACTGGTCCGGAGGTGTGAATATTAGATAGTCACAAGACTTATGAAACCTGGAATCATCGGTGTCGCTTTCGGTCATGAACGGGCATCGTAGTGGTTTTCATTATACAAGAAGGGCTCGGAGGAGAGGCTTTTATGTTATGGGAAGGCACATCCAGGGAGAAATCCTTGACTCCATCTGCGCCCTACTCTAGATCGACCCTATGAGAGGGGGATAGAGTGTATAGACCGTGATCGCCCGGTAGTCTGCTCGAGGTACCGTTCTTGGCTCAAGGATCCTTTCTTCGCTTAGTATCGCCTACCCACCCATACGGGCAATTCAAACGAGCTCTCACCCCTCCGGAAGGGGTACTTGTAAAGGTCCATAGCCTTCCGCGCGCTCTCATTTATGCCTTTCCCCGTCTCGCTGACGAACCTTTTATCTTGAGAAATATTGCCTCTCCCCATATCACAAGGACTTATTTTTTCTTCATACCCCCACCCCACCATGACGCCTCACAGAACATCTCGAGAGCCGGAACTCACGCCACCATTGTCAACAATCCCTAGAAGCCATCAAAGTTTCCCATTGCATTTGAGTCCTTGGGCTGCCCCAAGGCTGTCGCGTGTATCCCCAAAAGGTCTCCCCGATCATCACCAGAAAGGAATACGAATAGGCCCCCGGAGCTTCCGGGCTCGGCTTCTTGCTCAAGCGTCAACCGGTGGCATTCCACCGCGGCTAGTATTGGTGGACACGAGTGTGCTCGAGCAGATTGTGGGGATTATTCTCGAGCACGATCTAAGCGAGAGGACCCTATGCTGGAGTCTGGTCGATTATGATCGGCTTTTCTACACTAAATTTAATTAAAAATTTATGTTATACTAATATCGCCGAACGGCGTAAAAGCGGTAACCCTAACCCACCAAATAATAAATCATTGCCACAGGGGTACCCACCCACACCCCCCCCAAGCCACCATGGCTAAATACCGTCTCCCAACCCACGATCACAACAAGAAACCTGGGTGCGGTGTGATAATTTAATGTGACATCACGTTAAACATTGCCACCCTGGCCACCAACAATGCTATATCATACCAGCGCCGAACATCTCAACTCACAGAATAGGCAGCTCCCCACCACAGCGCCCCATAACCGTACTGCCGCAAGGGCACCTCCACCTCCTCAAACCCCTAGGTCCCTCCATAACCGCAGATGCTGGCTCCTCAGCAACCGCAGAACCCGGCGGGGAACCCCCATCACCCGAGTCCCCCACCAAGGCCTCTGGCTCTAACAATTCCCTCTTCGCCCGGCACACCTTGGCTCTCTCCCCCTTCGCCTTCCACCCCATCACACCAGGAGTGGAGGCACCGTCGGCACGTACATCGCAGGGTGGTGACGATTCAATCGGGGCCTCAATAGATGACGAAGCGACCAGAAGAGGGGTGGGGCCCGGGGATGGGGGTCTCAGCGAGACTCCCACAGTGGACGGGACCGCCGGAGGCACAACTGTATCGTGGGGAGGTCGCGACTCGATACGGTCCTTAACTAGAGATGAAGCAAGTGGAGGCATAATACTGTAGCACCGCGGGGAGGCGGCGATGAAGCTATCCTTGACGGAAGCTGTGAGGAAAACAGAGTCCCAGGAAGGCGATTACTCAACAAAACACTCCAGCAGTAGGCAAGGCAACAGCCTCAGCAACCTGAGGCGCCACAGTGCGAGTACAGTACTGTACCCACCAACCCTCCGCCACAGCAGGAGAGGGGCGGCTAAAGCTACTTTCATACGTCGAAATATAACGGGGGGTTCAAGCAGCTTTCCAACTGCCAACACTTTATCTAATAATTAATGAACGCAATTACTACAAGACCTGTGAGCGAGAGTCACTGGCTCTACTCCGATCGGTTGGAGTTGTACCACCAAGCTCACGGTCGGCATCATGTGCTATCACTCGGCATCACTCACCTCTGGGCACCTTGACCGATTTTGGTAGTCCGCCACCCTTAACAATCCCCCCCCACCCCGGTACGAATGAGGTGAAATTAACTCTTTTAGAGAAGTTGGTTTACGCTCTTTTCCTTGCATACTCAAAAACTCTTTACAAAATCCTATTAGTCACTTCACAAAATATACAGAGGGTGAGCGAGGATGATTGAGCATACACAAGTACATCGAGCGATACCCCCACTTGAGCGAATTTGGTAGATCACGAGGGCCCTATTCAAGCATGACCCGCTTTGTGCCAGGATAATAATAAACCATTGAAACCCATTGCTAAATATAATTTAATTCCGCTACTACCCTGCACGAAATGGATTATCTCATGCGGCCTCGACAATCCGGGATTTTTTCCCACTCGAGAAACGCTGGGGAGGGCCCCGAGAAATCCCAATGTGGATCAGGTGTCTCGCGTCATCGCCTATAGTCGTGCGCAAATTGGTCGCCTCCCCGCCAGGCGTTTTCGGAGATGATGAGGGAAATGGTGCGGGAAAGAGACCGGACGCAATCTGCCGTCAGTGGGTATATGGAAGCAGTAGGGGTCAAGTGGGGGATTTCCATGGTGAGGATTTGGGTAGTCACACTTTGTTGTCAGGGTAGGTGGAGGATGTAAGGGGTTGGTGTTAGAAATCGTGGGTGATGCTTGGAACCTGCCCGCGTGCTCAGGTTATCTTTCGATTGTTCGGATAAAAGTTTCAGAGATACGCTTTGTATTAACGCGTTCGTGGAAGCAAATCATGTTCCCGCCGAGTGCGATGCAGGAGGGTTAAAAAGAGGGAATGGAACGGAGGTTAGGAACAGTTGGAGTTTTTATGAAACCTGTCTTTCTTTTATTAGCACGGGAGCATGCAAAGAACCAAGGAAGGTATATATGGAAGCCAACAGATATATGTGGTGATCGACGGGGGAGTTCGAGTATGAAATTGTTGCGATTTATATGCTCCGGTCTCGACAGGTTAGTCAGTTGGGTGGGGCGATAGTGTGTGCAGAGCGAGTTGAACGAGGGCGAGCAGACTTCCTCACTTTTCCAAAATCATGCACTGGAGATTGGAGTCTTTTGTGTTGCCCTAGTAATCGCTGCCACTTTCCCGCTTTATCGTTACCCCGCTCTGATTGTCGTTGCTGTTTAAAAGCTCGTTTAGAGATTCAAACAGGTCTTTTCCCCCACTTAGCTTAGTTTCGCATTTCCGTTGATACCGAGGCCTATGGGTTAATATATGATACCTGTAACTTTCTCGAAGCGATTACTTTCCCTCAGGAGCAGCATTCCTTTACCCATACCGATATCATACCGTTCAACGGAAACCTCCAAATCCACATACTTCTTCCCTTTTAGCTGCCATAGCAACGAAGAAGTAAAAAGCTAAATTCCAAAAACCTTCACTCCGTAAAAACCTCTTTTGGGGTGATATATATACCCCCACCTAGTACCGAGTGCGTGACGGCCCAGGAGCATTACCGGCTGGAACGCATGAGTAACCCTGATTCCCCGTTTCCAATCAGTACCCACCCATCCCGAGATGGTGGAATTGGGCGCCGAATGGTATCTTAAATTAACCCTTTGAGTGGGAAATGTGTCGCAGTGCCTCCGATGGTTTATTTAATATGATTTACTATCGTGGTTGACCGACACTGCTTCAATGGGGTGATACAAACCTTATCTATTGTAAAGGCACTATCATCTGAGAGAAGCGCAGCACCCTTTTCGCTGCGGTATTTGTAATTGGGGCCCCCCGATCGGGTAATGCTCAAGACCGTCCTGACCCGATCGACTTGGGGGGTCAGGGGTATTGCTCGATCGGGTTCCTGTCTGCCGGATCATCATAGATCACTCGGTCTATAGATATCTGTCTTGTTGAAGCATATTTCTCGCACTATTGTGGTGTTACTTGTACTATTGCTTTTACTCCTCACATCAGACCTCTTCGCACATCTAGACCTACTGCACTATTGAAGATACCTCCTTGCACTCCTCTTACTCCCCTTTTCCCTGTCATTGTTACTGTTCGCTCGACCTATTTGTCTCACTGCCAATGGTAGCTAGTGAGGGTCTTGAGCCGTTCCCTTTGAGATAGTCAAGCATTCCAGTTTCTCAAGCAATTAACCACTTCTTCGTATCTCTTATTACCGTTCTATCCAATATTCCCCACAAGTCTTGGTGGCCATGAGAATCATGTATGATATCAAGTTAAACAGTGTCCACCCCATACACCCGATCGCCAATTCTCAACAGAACACTCTGCTGTTAATTCTTCGACAGGTATTGCTTGAAAATTTACGTTGTCAAAACGAACTAAGCTACTGAAATCTATTAAATTTTGACATGCGAAAGCAGCACCAGGGGAGGAGAGCCGACCGTAATCTGCTAGGTTCGAGAGGGTAGCCGCCTATGCCAGGTCACAGCCGAATGGTGGCCATGCGCTGGATCATGGTCTGCCAATTTTCTCCATCACGAGGGCGTCCAGAACGAGCGGATCCTGGAAGAGTTGCTGTAGATTGCCTGCCAGTAGGGAACGCTGGACAAGTGAGAGCAACTCTCTGAATTATTTATTTCTCATTTGTTAGGTTGCCATGGCCGATGTGTTAGCGCTAGAAGTCCCTTTCCCTTTCATACTCAAGCTAAAATATGTTTGCCTGGCTCTGGGTTGGATGATTGGAGTTGATTATCGAAATTTCGGGAGTCTGACATATGGTTTGGGGACGCGGTGGACCCCGGGGGTTTGCAGGGGAGATTTTTTCCAAACATGTCTTTCCTTTGCCATCACGGGAATGTGTGGAGGAATGGGGGCATGCGTGGGAGGCACAGAGGGTGGTGTGACACTCTAGGGAAGAATCAGGATGTGTTTATAGTGTTTTGTTTACGTACACCTGTCATTACCTTTATTTTAGTCGTGTTGAGTGGACGAACGAAGAGTGAAGTTGTGTATCGTGCGGTATCATACCTCTCAAGCATATCTTTCCGTATCCAAGTTCTAAGAAAATCGTCATACTGCACCGCTGACTACTGCACTGTCTATCTTCTACTATCATCCACCATCAATATTGCCGACATTCACGTAACAATGTAGATTTTGGAAAACAGCGAAAAGTAAATTTTAAAGGCAATCGGGACCCTTCCGAATCGGAAGTTGCCACATAGCGCTATACTTTTTATGTCTCACCATTTTTTCGGTTTCTCTTTCGGCTCGGCTTGGCTCCTTCGCAACGTGCCACCCCTGCAGTACTTGGAGTGGGCCCCGGTCTCCCTTGTCCGCCTTCCGCCATGTTTTGGTGCTACCCCACAATCTATATACAGTACAATCTCTTGTCGGAATATCGGGCCTGTACCGGTAATGTATCTTCCATGATGGACATGCAGGCCTGGCCTCAACCCGCATCACGGAACCTTAATTCCAACCGCACCTCTTGGGGCCGAAGCTCCCGAGGGGAGGAAGGCGGGGCAATAATGGAGGAAAAACAGTATAAGTTAGTCTGGGAATATAGCCAAGCCCATGATTCGTCAATTTCTAGTGGGCACGAGGGGGGGGGTTTTCTTGTTTTTCGCAATTTAAAAAGAGTTTTTTCCGACGCATTAGAATATTATTGCAAGGGATTACCTGTACCCGAGTACGGATAACGATCTATTGGGGTATTGGTAGTACGCCTTGTTGGGAGTTTGAGGGTAGAGAGAATACTGGTATTGTGGGCAAATATTGTATTGTATTATCATACTCGAGCCACAAGGATGTTATATCAGGTAGGCACCGGGCATCTCAACTCACAGAACACGCAGAGTCCTCTATCACGACGACCCGTAATCACCCTGTCACAAGGGCACGTCTACCGCCTCAACCCCCTACGCCCCTCCGTAACCTGGCTCCTTATCAACCGCAGAACCCGGCAGGGAACCCCCCACCTGCCAAGCCCCGTACTGAGCCCACTCCCCCCAACAGATCCCTCTTCATCCGGCGCCTCGTGGCTCTCTTCCCCTTTGCCTTCCACCCCAGGGCCGGAGGCACCAGAAACACGTACGTAGCAAGGAGATGACAACTCAACAGGGGCCCCAATGGAGGACGAAGCGAGCGGAGAAGGCGGGATCTCGACGAGACTCCAGGTAGTGGACGGGACCGCCGGGGGTACTCGGGTACAACGGCATCGCGGGGAAGTGGCGACTCGATCCGTACCTCAACTGGAGATGAAGCGAGCGGAGACACAATAGCACAGAAGGGCGGCCGCGTATCAATAGCCTCAGCGGGAGCCGTGAGAAGGTATCGTAGACAGTCCCAGGTGGCGATGGCTCAACAAACACCTCAATGGTCGGCAAGGCAACAACCTCGGCAACCGGAGGTGTCACAACAGCCACACCCCCCGCCACAGCAGGAGAAGGGGCTGACGGCTTTTCATATGATATGTCTAAATGTATCTCGTACAGTAATAGAAAATTTAAGCATGTTTCTGCAATTCGATTTCTAACTGCCAACACTTTAGATATTAAAGCCTTTCACTAAACAAGACCCGTGAGCCGGAGTTATTATTGGCGCTAATACTTTTTTTCTTTTTCGGTTGGAGTCCAATAGATATATACTCGAGCAGTGC
The DNA here is from genome assembly GCF_000151645.1 of Tuber melanosporum. Lineage (NCBI taxonomy): Eukaryota > Fungi > Ascomycota > Pezizomycetes > Pezizales > Tuberaceae > Tuber > Tuber melanosporum. The sequence goes on along the minus strand of NW_003299092.1, from coordinate 501,235 downwards.
GTAGGCCAGGTTGGCGGTTGCCCTGTTGCTACGATAGCTAGGAATTTAAGGATTGAACACAAAGTTTACGGTCGGCATCATGATCTTTCTCTTAATCTCGCTTAAGTTTGTCCATGTGGGCAGATTTTGATCCTCAGGACCATATATAATTTTAACTAGAGACTGCTCTGGTATCAATGAGACGAAATTAAGTCTTTTGGAAGGTTTGGTCTACACTTTCACGTTTGAATACTCAAAAGCCATTTCCAAAATCGAACAGTCACTTTACAGGCGTATAGATTTATATAAAGACAGAGTGGTCGAACCTGATCTGATCGTGTTCCCCGCCAACCGCAACTCAATTTTGCTACTCCCCTGCGCGGAGTAGGTTACTCTCCCATGCTTCCCCTCCCATCCCGGATGTTTTCACGCTTGGGAACCGCTAAGGCGCATTCTCGCTCAGGGAAGACTATCCGAGTGAATACGGGATAGGGGTATAGCGATAAGGGGGTGAGGAAGACTGAGGAGCATTGGGAAAGGAAAGAAGCAAGCAAGGCATTGAGGTCCCTCATTAATTCTCTTAGAATTGACCTAACCCTGTTCTCTTTCTTGGATAATTCTTCGGCATTGGGATCATCTATCCTCACTTATCTGAGACCTTGGGACGGGAGTAGCCGTGGAACCGCCTTAGAGCGCCTACCGGTAACCCGAATTCGACACTAGGTTAGCGAGATGGGCATGGCGGAATGTCAGTCTCGCCTAGAAAGTAGATAGCAGAAACCTCACTACATTTTATAGCTTTAGAGACTTCGGTTCCCTTAAATGCGCCTGGGAAAACTGGCATGCTGTTGCGTGCCTACCGGCCTAGCTAACGTTCCGCTGAGCCCGGAAACTGCTATACCTAGCAATGCAATACTAGGGCTAGACTAATAGCAATTGGCTGCTATCTCCGTGTTTTGGGACCCAGCTTTTTTCGGGTTTTTTTTGTGAATTAAAAGTATGAATGCTGTATGTATCCTGTTGGGAATTATGGCAAAAATCGGCAGGCTTCACCGTAAAGCCTTAGCCTAGGTGCGAGTAGGTATCCTGGGAGGTGTTTCCTTTGTTGTGGCACCGTCAAGGGTTATATCTACACGTGTGCATTGCAAGTAGGTAGCATGGTTGGCCCTCGGATTGTGTGAAGTGTGGGAGAGGTGAAAGATAAGGGATGTGCTGTGCATGTATTATATTGCTACGATGGAAAAGCAAGTATCGTATGATATTTAAATTTCATTCATGCCCTCCCTAGCGCCTCGCCGCCGGAAGCGTTTCTGCATTGACTTTACATTTTTTTTCTTCTCAGCTTTCATTGGCATTTTTGTGCGGGATAACCTTGCTCCCCTAATCGTAACTAAACCTGCACCCTTTATCATTGATTCCAGCTATTCTCACCATGTCTAGTAATTACCCGGGAACCACGGCCACCATGGTGCCAAATAGTTTGCTCTCTTTTCCTCCTGCAATTTCCTTCCCCGAGCCGATGCGACCTTTATGCAAGCAAGAGGAAAGGGAAAGAAAACCTTCCTTGTACTGTACAGCACACCGTCGGGAGTCATGATATATTCTTTCCCCCTTTCACTCCTAGCCGGGAGGTAATTACGCGCCGCTATCTTACAATTTTAGTTTAGGCGGTGGTGGTGGGGTATTATACGGTAATTTATTCATCCATTGAGCCTCATTTTCCGAAAGATTTGGGCCGGTGATTTGGTGAATTGGTTTTGTATAGTGTAAGAGCATCATCTGGCAGCTGGCAGAAGCTGTACTAAGGGTGATTGAATGGTTGTTCGGGGAGTATCAGTGTAGAATCTGATGCGACCGGGGGAAAAAAACGAAAAGAAGGTATCTGTTTGGACAGGGTGTGTGGTGTACGCTGTATCGAGAATTTCATATAATGTCCTGATGTGGGACTGCTCGTTTCGCTTTCTGGATGTTCCAGGGGTGGATGGCTTGCGCTCCTGCGATGGTGTGTTCGGCTTGAGAGTTTTGCAGAAATTTCTCACAGGAGCATTAGTCGGGGTGTTAGAAGGTCGGTTGAGCGAGGTTTTGATATTTTCCGATTGCCAGCTGGTGGTTTGGGTTTTTGAGCATTTCTTTGGGGGTTTTGGACCTTTCTGCTATTATAATATTACGATATCATGCGTACGATGGTGGCAAACCGAGGTCTGCTGGTGGGAAGGGTCGGGTGCTCTGGTGTGCTAATATTCTACAGCTTCTCAGGAGTTGAATGATTTGCAATTGCCAGCGGTGGGGATACCGTAGTTGGATGTCTTAATATCAGGTGCGCAACCTGAATACTTCTCATTGGTCTGGTAACTGGAACTGAATAACTTCTGTGTCCCCTCTGCTTTGGGAATAATAGGTCGCTTTCCGGTTGTGGGTATTTTTTTTCTTTTTCTTTTTGGAAGGCATGTGGTTTTCTCCTAATCGGGTTCTTCAAGTATCGAAGTATTACGCCGAGTTTTTGGATACCCACAGAGATAAAAAGAGGTGACAGAGGCTTCCAAGGGATCTCGTGCTTTCTTTTTGTGTAGTTTTGCGCATCTATCCCGGACGACTGGAAGGGGAGTTACAATACTATTATCTTGAAAAGAGGCTGGACCGGGAAGGACCTACTTTCTGAATCGGATCGATTTCATAACTGTACGGTACTGTGCAGTACATAGCCAAGATAGATTCTGCTTCTCGCGAAAGTTCGCCGTGATAATGTGAATTTTCAAATCAGGGCTTGTTCGTTCCTCGTTTCGCATCGCCTAGGCATGGTTCCTTCCAAGTCCCAACTCTCGTAAAATTATGCTGCCAGGGTTTGGCGCTACAGTCCGGGTAACTTATGCACCTTTAGTGTGACGGGCCAAGAATTGCAGCCGCGTTTGGGATAGTCCTAGGGGACTCATAAAGAATGGTGTTCGAGCTGTTTCAAAGATTGTTCTAATAGGGAAAGGTACCGCTATCCTGTGGGAGCTATCACTCATGCAACCACTCTTACAGAGCAGTAGCCCTTTTCTATTCTGGGTTCAAATTTGCTTGATGCGAAGGAAATTGAGACATGTTGGAACTACGCGAGTACAGTACGTGAAGGACTCTGTGGAGCAATGTAATTTCCTTGAGAGTAGAGGGGAAACAAAACAGCATGTACCGGAGCCGTTCAGTCTCATGGCCGAACGGGGTAGCTACTTGTATAGTACTCGTACAGCATGAAGGTCGTCAATGTTTTTTCTCTCTCTGCATGGTGGCGGTGTGGGTGGCGCTAGAAGCATTTGCTCCAAGGAGTGATATCTCATCTCATCAAAGTTTCCGATCTGATCATCTGATAAACAGTGATCTTATCCACCTCTGCTGTGTTTAACATCACCTAAAATGCCTAGATCCAACGATAATAATACACTCTACCGTGTGGTAGAGGGGTGGCTAGTTACTGGTAATGTACGGTAATGGCGAGGCAAGCGTTTGTGCGACACCAACGATTTTACAGTGCGGGGTAGCTCCACCGCCGGCCCCCAGGATCACCCACACTTTTGCGCTCCTGAGGATACGAGTAGGATACCATCGACTCATCCCCCTCTTCTGTTTCTTCCATCCTTCCAGACCTGGTTGAATATCATCGCCTTTACGAACATCAAAGAACATATTCAATCCCAACGTGGCTAAATAACATCCTCTTTCGGCTCAAGCATCCGTCGATCAAATGGGCAATCGGAAATCAAGCACGCACTCTGAGGAGCTTTCCTCGCCCGAGAAGTATGATCTTGAGGTTTTATATGTTGGCACTTCATATTTTTAATCTTAGTAGTCACGGTTCTCGCACGATGGCCAGCAGTGATATCTACGGCGACGGTAGCGGCAACTCTGGATCGAACAATAGCTTCAACTCCGGCAACTAATTCACCTTTAATTTCGATAGCAGGCACACCGGCTCGTCTGAGGACCACGCCGAAATTTTACAATGCCTATACACTTCCAAATACGACGAGCACAGAGGTCGGGTTAGTAATCTAGTGGAGGGAACATGCACCTGGGTTACCGAACATCGAAAGTATAAGGAGTGGTTGGGAAAGGAAAACTATGGTCTCCTCTGGCTGTCGGCGGACCCTGGTTGCGGGAAATCGGTCACCACTTCTTTCCTCATAAACCATCTTGCTTCTATGTCGAGGTCGTATTCGCTAGCTAGAAGCAAACATCTTCGTAGAATTTGTATAGAAGCTCCTCTGATAGTCTGGTTTGATATTGCGTGGGCCACTGCCTTGTTGTCAACGTGTATTTTGAGGGATTTTCCCTTCCACTTTCTACCCCAATAGAGTAGTACTGGTTCCACCGCTCGCATTTCCTGGGTGTTGATGTGCTCCCGGCCTTTAGCTAGAGACCGTGGTATCGCTATAGAGAATGCAGAATCTGATTGGGGGTGCACTTGGCTTTCGCATAGGTAAAATCCACCAAGTCTCTTGGTACTAGCCGCATCAGACCATACACAGATTACCTCTCGCCTTCTTGCAGCGATTGATCTTCGGGGTGGATGCAGTAGCGCATTGGACTACCAGTCAAGATCCTTACGTGCTTCTCCGGATATCCGCCACTTGTGGTGTTGAACTATGTTGGACGGGAAGTTAAGTTCCATGTTGGAGAGATGGCGGAGAAAGGTCCTTCCTAGTGGCACCACTGGGGAGATAAAGTTTAAGTATCTGGCAAGCTTTTATATGTTAAGCAGGGACAGGGATCAGCTCTTTTGTGCTTCTTGGACAATTGGGCGTGCCTTTAGCAGCTTCTTCTCTGGCAGTTGAATTACCATGCTGTCGGTATCGAGCTCCAAGCCGGCGAAGCTCACTGCCGTGCCCTCTTCGTTCTTTGACGTTTTGATACTGAGGCCGACATCGGCAAAGAGCCTTGCGAAGGTGTTTATGCATTCGTGCAGTCTCTTGGTGGCTCCGGGTGGCAATAGTATTAGAAAGTCATCCAGGTAGTGGATGATCGTGGTGCTTATCTTGGTGAGCTTCAGCTGCTGTTCCAGGATCCAGTGGAAAACCTCTGCGAAGAGGTTGAATAGATAGGAGGCAGTTCGAAGTCTGAATGAGAGGAAGCGCTCCGCATAGAATTGATTCTCCCAGTAGATGCCTAATAGTGGGGAATCCATTGGGGAGATTGGGATGCGGCGGAACGCAGCCCCGAAGTCTTCCTCTACAAGGATACAGTCTCCTCCAAACTTTTGAATTGTATTGATTGCCTCCACGATGCCGCTGTATTGTATGGTACCATAACCTTCTGGGATCCCAGTGTTTATTTCCCCTGCAGTATCACCTTTAGGATAGGATAGGTGGTGGATCCGCCTCTTTGTCCGGTCTGCCTTGTTAGTGAGGCCTAATGGGGATGCCGTGTAGTAGCTCGGAAGGCTTGCACTGTCAGGGTAGACTTCCAAGTGATGTAGGGTTACCATCATGAAGGGTAAGGGCACTTGTTGTATCTTAGTACTAGTATAAGTAGCCTGGCCCAACCATCGGAGGAAACCATCCGAATCCACCATCAATTGGTAGCAACAGCACATTTTAGTTTTTCGTTTCTTCCCCTTACGTTCGGAACCCTTACCGGCACGAATAGTTTTCTAAGTCCCGCGTGTAGTGTGAAACAGTGTGTGTCATGGTCCCCAGTGCCCAGTAAACTTAGTTTCGTTTATTCTGAGCGGTTCCCTGCTTATGAGCATCAATCCCGGAAGGAACGAAACCACCTGGCGAGAACAGCAATAGAGCATGGATTCTAGTGAGGAATCGGACATCGGAACGCATAGAAGGGAAGGATCGCCAGCATTTGAGAGACCCCACCGCCGAATTCCAGATTAAATTCTTGAGATGGATTCTCGGCAATGTAATCCAGACACCGCTAGTAGTTCTGGACGAGTAGGTGAGACGGTGGAGCTTGTCCGTGAGAATGAAGAAATGCGTGCTGCTCTGGGCAGGCTACAAGAGCAGATGGCTTCACTCGTAGCTGGCCAGACAGAAGCACAACCTGCTGCCCATTCCTCGCAGTCAGTCCCAGCCCAATCGACTCAGTCAGGCTTCAATGATTGGATACTTCGACAACAGCTAAAGAAACATGCAATTCCAAAATTTCTTGATGCGATCGATCATGAGGCAGTCCTTTCGTGGACTGAGGCAGTTAGCCATTTTGCCCTACTAGCTGGACTTGATAATAATGCAACCATAACAGCAGCCTGGACAGCTATAGCGCCTGAGGTTTTGGTTTAGTTTAAAGCAATGTTGGAAGCAGACTATGATTGCAAGTTTGTAACGTCACGCACGGGGAAGTGACACAATACCTAGAAGTGACACAAGCCGGAATGTGCCGAAATGAGGCGTTCTGAGGAGGCATAACCCCCGCTTTCTAACCGTGTAACCGATCAATACCACAACAAACACCATGGCACCAGTGAAGAAGACCGATTCTGCCTATGAGAACCGTCTCCAAGGGGTGATTTGAGCAATAAAATCAGGAGAGGAGCCAAACGTGGCTGTGGCAAGTGAAGCCTTTGAAGTAAACTGGCGGACCCTTTATCAACGACTTGCGGGTACTACAGTAGTCTGAGCTGCAGCTAATGAAGAGCAGCAACTACTTACATCTCCTGAGGAGATTGTAACCGGTACGGGTACTTGGTTATTGGTTTTGTTTTATGTTTTGTTTTAAGTATCGCTTTGATACTTGGTTTGTTTTAAGTATCGCTTTGATACTTGGTTTGTTTTAAGTATCGCGTTGATACTTGGTTTTGTTTTATGTTTTGTTTGAAGTATCGCTTTGATACTTGGTTTGTTTTAAGTATCGCGTTGATACTTGGTTTTGTTTTATGTTTTGTTTTAAGTATCGCTTTGATACTTGGTTTGTTTTAAGTATCGCTTTGATACTTGGTTTGTTTTAAGTATCGCGTTGATACTTGGTTTTGTTTTATGTTTTGTTTTAAGTATCGCTTTGATACTTAAGGAGTTTTACCAAAGTGTATCGATTGATACCTTTGATTAGTTTCGTTCATGCTAGACATGAACAGATTTGTGTATTTAAAGACCCCCTGTTTCTACAATAGAAAAGGCAGACTTCGACAGACAGTATTTCAATATACTTGGTTGAATGGTTACTTCTTTGTTCCCCAGTACACCCTCGAAGCCTCCTTTAGTTCTCAGCTCTCGCCTCCTCTCTGGAAGAGCAGGCCACCTGCCGACTATTGTATCTATTACCGATAACGTGATTAGCTCCTTGCGAACACGTTACATTTTTTTAACCTCAGCAAGTGGTTAAGAACCTGTCCCCGGATTTAGGCCTGATCAACCTATCGATATCCACCTCAGAACGCTAGCGGAGAGAAGCGGCAGAATCTCAGCACATTCGGCTTCATCTCAAACCTAAGATAGAGTCTTTGACGACCAGGAGTGGGAAGCAAATCCCACGGCAAGACCTTACAAGAAAGAAACAACCCTGGCGCTCTGCTAAAGAGCCGGGCGATCCAGCAAACACGGAAGATACACAACCTCCAGGAGAATTCCCTTCTACCCCGACAAAGAAGCCTTCCTTTGAACCTCCAAACGACCCCTAACCTAGTAGCGAATCAGATATGGCTAGCACAGGAGGAGGGCCTTCTGGAGGAGGGAAATCTCGGGCAAGGCCTGAAGAAGAGGAGGTACCCGCAGCATTTGAACCCCCTAAGTTTAAACTCCACCTCCCAGCAAAGTTCACACAAGAAGGAAAAGACCTCAAAACTGAAGCCTTTGAACGATGGGCAACAGAACTCTCACACTTCCTACTCTTACAAGGAAAAGATGTGGAAGACCCTACAACCGGACTTATCATTGGATCATTCTGTGAAGGAAAGGCAACTGATGCATACCACCAATGCTATAAGGATTTCGGCGGGAATGTAAGATTAAGAGGATCTACAGTTCTCGATTACCTGAAAGGACGATTCCAATCCTCTATAACCAACGACCTCCAATACAACAAATGCAACCAGCTCCAGCAAGTTAACGGAACGCATGTCAAGCGAATCACCGATGTGGCTACGGACCTAATAATGTATAAGGACCAGATGGAGAGAGGAAGTATCTCCAAATACATCCTGAAGCGACGATTCTACGACATCATGCACCCCACCCTCCAGCGAGAAGTAGAACCACACGAGGAAGATGGCGATGATATTGCAATAATAATTGCAAGAGCAGAACGAAAGGACGCCATTCTCCATGAGACCAAGGCCTAGAAAACACAGACATCCTCTAGTAGGAACAGCCAGTCACGACACAAAGCCTCCAGCAACTCTGGAGACGATACCCCACGGGTTTTCAAGAAAAAAACAAAATCCTCCAAAGAATCGAGACGGCAAAAAGGAGAATGTTTTGAATGTGGAAAAACAGGGCACATGGCAAAGAACTGTCCTACAAAGAAAGGAAAATGAAAGGCAATTAAGCAAGAGGCGTCAGCCAACAATGTTGAAAGCAATAACGCCCAATCCAGTGAATATGAAGAGATCCATATTGGATATATCAATGTGGAATGCAACAGTGTTCGACCTCCGGCTATATTCAAAGCACACACCGCTTTGGAAGGTACTATCTTGATCAATGGCAAAAGGGCTCGAGTCCTATTCGACACTGGCGCAATCGGAAGAGATATGATCAGTAATGCCTTTGTCTCTGCCCATGGACTCCCAACCCGAGACTATAACCAACCCATACCAGTCAATATGGCAGTAAAGGGATCACGATCCACAAGCCATAAAACATGTTCTGCGACTATTCGACTTGGTTCTGGTGTATTGCCCCCCCAGGAAATGCTGGTTGGAAATTTAGCCAAATACGATGCCCTAATAGGCATGCCATTCCTCAATCGCCACAAAGCTATAATCAGGTGTGGGGAATCAACTATCGATTTCCCAGAACAGAAGGTTAGAGTCTCATGTAAGCCAACATGCGGAGAATACAGAGCCGCAGTCTGTGAAGCAACTGCCCTATGACTATTGGATGAGTACTTGGATGTTTTCCCTGATCAAATACCCGAAGAACTACCACCTATGAGAGAGGTGAACCACTACATCCGCCTCCGAGACCCCTCCAATCTCAAGAACCAACCCACCTACTCTATTCCCAACGCATACAAAAGCCCACTTTGTGATTGGATCAACTAACAACAAAGCAGAAGAGTCATCTACCGAGCAGAAGCCCCAGGTGCTGCTCCTATATTTGTTCAACCCAAAGCAGATGGCAAAAGAATCCGCCAATTGGTTGACCTCAAGCTACGGAACGAAAACACGGTTATGGACAGCTCCGCTATCCCAAACCAAACCCAGATCCTAAATGCAGTTGGACGGGCTAGATTGCGAAGTAAGATTGACTTAAGCGATGCCTACTTCCAAACAAGGCTAGATCCAGAAAGTGAACACTACAACAGTTTCAAAACACCCTTCGGAAGTTTCATTAGCCGAGTTATGTTACAAGGTGACATGAATGCGCCCGCCACCTTTATGCGAATTATGGAAAACCTCCTGAGTGAATACCTCCACCATTTTGTTTGGGTCTACTGTAACGTGTTCGCAAGGTACTAATCACGTTATCGGTAAAGATACGATAGTTGGCAGGTGGCTTGCTCTTCCAGAGACGAGGCGAGAGCTGAGAACTAAAGGAGGCTTCGAGGGTGTACTGAGGAACAAAGAAGTAACCGTTCAACCAAGTATATTGAAATACTGTCTGTCGAAGTCTGCCTTTTCTATTGTAGAAACAGGCGGTCTTTAAATACACAAATCTGTTCATGTCTAGCATGAACGAAACTAATCAAAGGTATCAAGCGATACACTTTGGTAAAACTTCTTAAGTATCAAAGCGATACTTAAAACAAAACATAAAACAAAACCAAGTATCAAACGATACTTAAAACAAACCAAGTATCAAACGATACTTAAAACAAAACATAAAACAAAACCAAGTATCAAACGATACTTAAAACAAACCAAGTATCAAACGATACTTAAAACAAAACATAAAACAAAACCAAGTATCAAACGATACTTAAAACAAACCATATAACCAAGTACCGGTACCGGTTACATTTCTCAAAACAAAACAACTGTTTAAACAAACAAAAACCTAATAATCATCAAAAGCGGATTCTGAGAAACTCATGGCTTCAGTTTCCGCTAAAAACTCTTCATCGTAAGTGTCACACCAGGGACAAGAGGAAACTCTAAGGAAACACTTAGACTCGAAGAAATCTAAATCACAGTAGTCACAAATACCAGACTCGCGCTGTACATCAACCCAAGCGTGATCGCAATCAGGACAGTAATCTATCCAGAGGATTTCGAAATAGTCTTCCAGTTGGATAGCATCGCGGTTCAACAACAGTCCAACAATCTGTTGTCGCTGCCTCACATTGAGCTCCACATAGTTTGACATCGTTATGGTATTCCGATGGTGATTGGTGACTAGATAAAGTTGTCGAGTGCCTGCTCCATAGCTTGATTCTCCTCATCGCTGCTTTCAAACTCCGACTCAAAGTGTGGTACCCAAAATCCAACTCTAGCTTCGAGTTCTGCGTGCCATCGCTAAGTTTCTGGCATTGTAGGTGTCCAGCACATGGTGATATAATTGATTGTTGGGAGGAGGGATTCGTTTGCCATGTTGTCTTTCCCCCATTCGTTCACCATATCCATTGCGTGCTCTAGTCCCTCTAGTGGTTCCCAACTGTTTTCGCTCGTCGGATATCCTTTCCACCTGACTAGGAACTGATCATTTCCATGCCAAAGGCGGTGGTCTCGCATTTCTTCAACTTCCCATTCATCTTTCTTTTCAATGATGACAGGTGCGGGTCGAGAGTGGGTTCTTCCAGGGAACTTGGAGTCGTCATTTTGGTGGAACCGTTTGACCGCAGAGGCGTGAAAGACTGCAGTATTGCGGCGGTACATGCGTCCATCCATCTGGACAGTGTAGTTCTCTGTATGCTCATCAAAGGATATGACTTTGAAGGGTCCACGCCATTGGGGTTGCAGTTTCTTGCTGCGTCCAACATTGGTAATGAAGATGTTACCGTGTACCATGAGCATGTCTCCTGGTAAGATGGGGATATGTTTGCGTCGTCGTTTCTGGGCAGTAGTGGTGCTTCGGAATCGGGCAGCCTTAACAGCTTGGAAGGCATCGTTCCGAATTGCTTGGTGGTGGTTTAGATGGTCGTCAGAGGCAGGGACTGAGGAGTTCTTAAATAGTGTTGTAGGTAGGAGGGGGTATTGACGGCTAAAGACTGCCTTGTATGGTGACATTCCCAAGGTATCTGAACATCCGGCATTGATATATGCTGCGAGCTCAACAAGGGCTGGTTCCCAGTTGGTTTGTCGTTCATTTATCACGTTCCTAATTCCGGTCTTAACTTCGCGGATTTTTCGTTCTGCCTGGCCATTAGTCTCATGGTGTCCAGGGGCAGCCATAATGTGGTTTATTCTGAGGGAGGTTCAGGTTTGCTTCCGGAATCTGGCGGTAAAGCGGGGATCAGCGTCACTGACAATGGATAAGGGGTACCCATGGGGGGTAAACAGGTATCGTTAGAGGTTATTCCAGGTGTCTTTGGAGGAATCGGTAACTTTCATTGGAATGAGCCGGGTATATCCAGAAAATCGGTCCACAGCTACCAAGATGGTATCAAATCCAGCGGATTTGTTAAATGGTCCTGCGAGATCGATGGCATATGATTCGAATATTTCACATGGTAGTTGGAGGGTCTGTGCTTTCCCTTCAGGTAGTTGTGTTCGCTCCTTATTTGCCTGGCAGAGTTCACATTGTTTGACAAAATCGCGGAAGTTCTTTCGCATTTCAGGCCAGTAAACATATTCTGAGGCATATTGAAGGTTGCGGTCCGCACTGTGGTGTCCTTTGTTGTGAATCTCGGATATGACATATTCTCTAATAGTTATTCCATTGAACATATGGCCCTTTGGTATGTATAGGCAACGTTCACCATAACGGGTGCTGGTATAGACCATTCCGTTTGATATGTTGTAGGGAGCAAGGTCTCCATGCCTGGAGCTATCCATGGCTTTGAAGTAAATCGTGTCATGGCAATATCCTGCTATCATTTGGCTTCGGAAAGAGGAGGTTAATTCTTCTCTGGTTGATCTAACATCTCGTTCATCCTCGATTAGGGATCCTCTTGTTGGTTCGATAGGGGCTTCCTCTTCCTCAAAGGTTTTGTAGAGTTGACGCCGATGCTCGGGCATAGTAGGGGGTATGACCGAAACAATGGTTTCATTGTTATATACTCGTAATGGTCCACCATATAGTGGTCGTGAATCGAAAATGGGAGGAGAGGATGGCGGGGCTGACTGTGGGGGTTGTAAATAGGATATTGCATCCACGTAGGCTGCTGCTTGTTCGAGTTCTTCAAGACCTTGGTATCGTGTGGGAACAGGATTAAGGGTATGAGGAGGTTGGGTCTATTCATCTTCATTGATCATCTCTTCTGCTCCTTCTACGATGTCGAAGCTGGTGTCTTTGGAATCGTCAGCAGGCATATAGTACGGTCGCTGGTATCTGTTGCCGAACTTGATCTCAGTCTGGCGAAAAGGGCAGGTGTCGTGGTAACAGTGGGACCAGTGGAGTCTGCTTTGTTCAAGTTCATGAGGAGGTGTGCTGCGGAGCGTGCAATTGTCTTTCCATTCTTCATCAATGTCCTTTCCTCGTTCTGTTCCGGCAGCACTGTACATGGTGTAAGAGAAAGGATTGGAGGGAGCGGCAGAGCTGGTGGTAGCCATCGATGGTTCTTGTTCATAGGAGGTGTCGTCAGGGCTGTCCTCACTTTGTCTTGTGTGGTCGTGAACAAGGGGAGGGTTTGCGAGGTCTTGATTCTCATATAGGCGGGAGAGAGCATCAGCTAAATAGTTTGTTCTTCCAGGGGTATAGATGATTTTTGCATTGTATTTGCTGATCTCGCCTATCCATCTCGTTCTTCTTCTTCCCAGTATTTTTTCTGTTTTAAGATTAGTGAGAGGTTGGTGGTCGGTGACAATAGTGAAGGTATTGCCCATTAGGATGTGGTTGAAAGCGGCGAGAGCATCAATCACAGCAAGGGCTTCCTTGTCTGTTTTTCCATAGTTCATCTGTGAGTTAGTGAACTTCCTGCTGTGTAATGCCGCCGGTCTTGCCGTTTCATGGGACGCCCCTTGCCCAACCCATGCTCCAACTCCAACATCCGATGCATCAGTAATCAGCCATATCGGTTCTGGTTTACTATAGTCGATAGGTTGAATAACGTTGGCGTTTTTAATCAATTCCTTGATGTTGGTAAAGGCTTGGTCATGGGTGTGGGTCCAGACAAATTCTGCATTGCCGGTAAGGTCAGTGAGCGGCGCTGTCACAGTGGCGTGGTGTGGGAGGAACTGGGAAATATAGTTGACTAGTCCTAGGAATCGCATGAGTTCCTTTTGATTCCGGGGTGTCCACCATTCCGCTAAACAAGCTATTTTCCCAGGGGCTATGTGTATTCCTTCATCATCTATGACATGTCCTAGGATATCGAGTTTATCGGCAAACAGAATTGATTTGTTTCTGCTAGCGTAGAATTTAGCTTCCCTTAGTTTGGTGCAAATGAATCCTATATGGTAGGCATGTTCTGTTTCGGTGTTCGAGAAGATGAGAATATCATCAATGTAAATCCAAACAAAATGGTGGAGGTATTCGCTCTGGAGGTTTTCCATAATTCGCATAAACGTGGCGGGCGCATTCATGTCACCTTGTAACATAACTTGGCTAATGAAACTTCCGAAGGGTGTTTTGAAACTGTGGTACGGTTCACTTTCTGGATCTAACCTTGTTTGGAAGTAGGCATCTCTTAAGTCAATCTTACTTCGGAATCTAGCCCGTCCAACTGCATTTAGGATTTGTGTTTGGTTTGGGATACCCGAGCTGTCCATAACTGTGTTTTCGTTCCGTAGCTTAAGACCAACAAAGGGGCAGATTCTTTTGCCATCTGCTTTGGGTTGAACAAACATAGGAGCGGCACCTGGGGCTTCTGCCAGGTAGATGGCTCCTCTTCTTTGTTGTTGGTTGATCCAATCACAAAGTGGGCTTTTGTATGCGTCAGGGGTAGAGTAAGTGGGTTGGCTTTTTAGATTAGAGGGGTCTCGGAGGCGGATGTGGTGATTCACCTCTCTCATAGGCGGTAGTTCTTCGGGTATTTGATCAGGGAAAATATCAGAGTACTCATCCAATAGTCGTAGGGCAGTTGTTTCATAGACTGCGGCTCGGTATTCTCTGCTTGTTGGCTTGCATGAGACTCTGACCTTCTGATCTGAGAAATCGATAGTTGATTCCCCACACCTGATTATCGCTTTGTGGTGGTTCAGGAATGGCATGCCTATTAGGGCATGGTATTTGGCTAAATTTCCAACCAGCATTTCCTGGGGGGGTAGGACTGCAGAACCAAGTCGAATGGTTGCACTACAGGTTTTATGGCTTGTGGATCGTGATCCTTTTACTGCCATATTGACTGGTATGGGTTGGTTAAGGTCTCGAGTGGGGAGTCCATGGACAGAGACAAAGGCATTACTGATCATATCTCTTCCGATTGCGCCAGTGTCGAATAGGACTCGAGCCCTTTTGCCATTGATAAGGATAGTACCTTCCAAAGCGGTGTGTGCTTTGAATGTAGCCGGAGGTTGAATACTATTGCATTCCACATCGATATATCCGATATGGATTTCTTCATATTCACTGGATTGGGCGTTATCGCTTTCAACATTGTTGGCCGACGCCTCTTGCTTAATTGCCTTTCCTTTTCCTTTCTTTGTAGGACAGTTCTTTGCCATGTGCCTTGTTTTTCCACATTCAAAACATTCTCCTTTTTGCCGTCTCGATTCTTGGGAGGATTTTGTTTTCTTCTTGAAAACCCGTGGGGTATCGCCTTCAGAGTTGCTGGAGGCTTTGTGTCGTGGCTGGCTGTTCCTATTAGAGGATGTCTGTGCTTTCTAGGCCTTGGTCTCATGGAGAATGGCGTCCTTTCATTCTGCTCTTGCAATTATTACTGCAATATCATCGCTATCTTCCTCGAGTGGTTCAACTTCTCGCCGGAGGATAGGGTGCATGGTGTCGTAGAATCGTAACTTCAGGATGTATTTGGAGATACTTCCTCTCTTCATTCGGTCCTTATACATTATTAGGTCCGTAGCCACATCGCTGATTCGCTTGACATGCGTTCCGTTAACTTGCTGGAGCTGGTTGAATTTGTTGTATAGGAGGTCATTGGTTATAGAGGATTGGAATCGTCCTTTCAGGTAATCGAGAACTGTAGATCCTCTTAATCTTACATTCCCGCCGAAATCCTTATAGCATTGGTGGTATGCGTCGGTTGCCTTTCCTTCACAGAATGATCCAATGATAAGTCCGGTTGTAGGGTCTTCCACATCTTTTCCTTGTAAGAGTAGGAAGTGTGAGAGTTCTGTTGCCCATCGTTCAAAGGCTTCAGGTTTGAGGTCTTTCCCTTCGCCTGTGAACTTCGCTGGGAGGTAGAGTTTAAACTTAGGGGGTTCAAATGCTGTGTGTATCTCCTCTTCTTCAGGCCTTGCCCGAGATTTCCCTCCTCCAGAAGGCCCTCTTCCTGTGCTAGCCATATCTGATTCGCTACTAGATTCGGGGTCGTTTGGAGGTTCAAAGGAAGGCTTCTTTGCTGGAGTTGAGGGGAATTCACCTGGAGGTTGTGTATCTTCCGTATTTACAGGATTGCCAGGCTCTTTAGCAGAGCGCCGGGGTTGTTTCTTCCTTGTAAGGTCATGCTGTGGGATTTGCTTCCCACTCCTGGTTATCAAAGACTCTATCTTGGGTTTGAGATGAAGCCGAATGTGCTGAGATTCTGCCGCTTCTCTCCGCTAGCATTCTGAGGTGGATATCGATAGGTTGATCAGGCCTCAATCCGGGAACAGGTTCTTAACCACTTGCCGAGGTTAAAAAAATGTAACGTGTTTGTAAGGCGCTAATCACGTTATCGGTAAAGGTACGATAGTTGGCAGGTGGCCTGCTCTTCCAGAGAGGAGGCGAGAGCTGAGAACTAAAGGAGGCTTCGAGGGTGTACTGGGGAACAAAGAAGTAATCATTCAACCAAGTATATTGAAATACTGTCTGTCGAAGTCTGCCTTTTCTATCGTAGAAACAGGAGGTCTTTAAATACACAAATCTGTTCATGTCTAGCATGAACTAAACTAATCAAAGGTATCAATCGATACACTTTGGTAAAACTTCTTAAGTATCAAAGCGATACTTAAAACAAAACATAAAACAAAACCCAGTATCAAACGATACCTAAAACAAACCAAGCATCAAAGCGATACTTGAAACAAAACATAAAACAAAACCAAGTATCAAACGATACTTAAAACAAACAAAGTATCAAAGCGATACTTGAAACAAAACATAAAACAAAACCAATAACCAAGTACCCGTACCGGTTACACAAAGTCAGACCACATATCATACGATTAAGGATGTAATACCGGATAAAACTGATATGGGGAAACTACACGAAACATAATAATATGAAATGAGTCAAGCACAACAACGACAGAAGGAACAATACGATAAGCACCCAAGACCAGATCCGAACATACGGCCAGGGGATACAGTATGACTAATATCATGCAATATTCATGCAACGCGACCATCAAAGCAATTGGACTACAAGAAAATAGGACCATTCCGGATACTGGAAAAAGTGGGCAGCCGAGCTTATAAACTCGACCATCCTCCCTCAATGTGTATACATAATACATCCCACATCTCACTCCTCACACTACACAACGACAATAAGTTTCCTTCGCAAACACTTATTCCTCCCCCTCCGATCGAACTCGATGGAGCCCCAGAATACGAGCTCGACGAAATAGTTGATTCCCGCTTCTTCCACCGTCACCTCCAATACCGAGCCAAGTGGACAGGATATTCTCCTGAATACGATAAAACTTGGTACTTGGCATACAACTTCGAAAACACACAAGATGCCATCTCAACCTTCCACCAGCGATACCCAGGCAAGCCCGGCCCAGGTGACGATCACGTTCAACCAAGGCAAAGAAGAGGGAAAGACTCCCGCACCGTTACAACAACAAGAGGGCTGGCGCGATAGCCCCCACCAAACCACACCTACCAGCCCCGAATACTCATTCATGGGGCCAACCGACGAAGAACTCAAGGAAAGGGAAAGACAAGCACTGCATAACACCATGTCATGGACGTATACTACGATGACGGTTGCCAAATACACTTTGGTTACAAGGAAGCCTCGGGATGGTTCCCGAGGGAATGCCGGAAGCGTGGCCCACGCCCAGACCACGTCCTGAAGCATGGGCAACACTGCTTCAGAAATGGGTGCAGAATGCACAGGGCACAAAAAATATCTGCAGGATGCTACCCGCAAAAGGATGGGAGCCGAAAAGAGTTGGGAGGAGAAGATGCCAGAAAGGCATGGGCCGCGAAGACGCGGTCCAAGGAGGGAGAGGCCCAAAGCTCCTCGGCAGACACGGAACTGGATGTTAGGAGCCTACACAGGCAGATGCGGGGCCTCCAAGAACAACTGGGCCAAGCCGTGGCCACAATTTCGGCAAAGGACAAAACGATCGCGGAACTCAAACAGCTGAACGACATTTAGCGGCTGACGATTGAGATGGAGAATCTGACTCTGGAATCGGTAAGGGTCAGATCGAGGACGGTAGACGAAAAGTTCCACAAGCTGAGAAGGACCATACGCTCGGCAGGACGGGAACTATTAAAACTGGGAGAAAAAGCCTGATGGGACTCAGGCTTAGGGGGAGGGGAGCTAATATCACAAACGTGGCTTAGCGAGGACAGGGTTTTTCATGTGACACATGGTTATGAGTCACAGGTATGTTATTGTTTCACACATATGACCTATTCGGGTTATATGATTAGTTATGTGTGGGATTTGTGATGCTTTCGCACATGGCTCAAGTATGAGTCATGGGACATGCGCCTGACAAGTATGCCTTACGAGTGTGCCTTACAGGCAAGCCTTGCGCATATGATTTATGTTTCGCACATGACCTCATTATGATGTCATGGGTTTCGTGGATATGACTCAGTCGAGTCATAGGACTTGTTTATTGCGTTATGATTGGTTTATGAGTTTAGCACATAACCTCGCTAGGAGGTCATGGGTTTTGAGCATGTGATCACTTTGGTCACATGACTAGTTTGTTGTGATTTAGTTTTGCACATGTGACCACTTTAGGTCACATGACTAAAGGCGGGAAGAACACTATATAAGGAGGCCGATGCGGCCGAGGAAGATAGGTTCTTCACGCTTTGTTCTAAGTACTTTTCCTACTTATTACTTTAATGAATATAAAACACCTTTACGATCTTTATCTTTATTGCAACGTTATCATTACGCCAAGAAGCGCTCGTCATGAAGACGAGTTAGAGAAAGCTTACGCTAGGCGTTTCCGATAGAAGCCAAAGGTTTTGTACTATCGGTAACATAGGCAGAGGCCTAAAGCTATCGTAAGACAAAGAAAGAAGAAGACAGGAAGAGAAGTATCGTTCCCCATCGCCAAGCACTAACAATCCAGAGAGGGAACGTTACAGTGGTTGTCAAGTGGTGCTTTAGGCAGGACGATATTGGCTTTCCCCCACACCTAGATATGGTTAAGGATATGGCTATTCACTTAGAATCCAAGTGAACTGGAACACCCCCTCTCCCGCTTGGAAGGAACTGGATCTCCAGGTTTCTGAAAAGGCATCCGGACATGGCATTAAAGCTGAGCACTCGGTTGGAGTGACAGCGGGCATATGCCAATGATCTGGAGGTCTTGCAGGACTATTTTAGCAAACTTGGTTGCCTCATAAGGAAGCATAACCTGCGGGAGTTCCAGATTTTCAATATGGACGAAAAGGAGTTTCTCACAGGATTAGTCTCTTGGGTGAAGGTTCTATGTCAGCGTGGTCGATGTAATCCCCATGTAACCAATGATGGGAAACAGGAACTGGTAACTGTCATCGAGACTGTGGAAGGAGATAGAATAGTAGTGACCCTATTTGTGATTAACAAAGGTGTGGGACATTACATGAGATAGTATAAGAACTTAACTGAGAAGAAAATAGCATACCAGTTCAGCTACTCTGTAACCGGTACGGGTACTCGGTTATTGGTTTTGTTTTATGTTTCGTTTTACATATCGCTTTGATACTTGGTTTTGTTTTATGTTTTGTTTTAAGTATCGCTTTGATACTTGGTTTGTTTTAAGTATCATTTGAGACTTGGTTTTGTTTTATGTTTTGTTTTAAGTATCGCTTTGATACTTGGTTTGTTTTAAGTATCATTTGATACTTGGTTTTGTTTTATGTTTTGTTTTAAGTATCGCTTTGATACTTGGTTTGTTTTAAGTAACATTTGAGACTTGGTTTTGTTTTATGTTTTGTTTTAAGTATCGCTTTGATACTTGGTTTATTTTAAGTATCATTTGATACTTGGTTTTGTTTTATGTTTTGTTTTAAGTATCGCTTTGATACTTGGTTTGTTTTAAGTATCATTTGATACTTGGTTTTGTTTTATGTTTTTCTTTAAGTATCGCTTTGATACTTGGTTTGTTTTAAGTATCATTTGATACTTGGTTTTGTTTTATGTTTTGTTTTAAGTATCGCTTTGATACTTGGTTTGTTGTAAGTATCATTTGATACTTGGTTTTGTTTTATGTTTTTCTTTAAGTATCGCTTTGATACTTGGTTTGTTTTAAGTATCATTTGATACTTGGTTTTATTTTATGTTTTGTTTTAAGTATCGCTTTGATACTTAAGGATTTTTACCAAAGTGTATCGATTGATACCTTTGATTAGTTTTGTTCATGCTAGATATGAACAGATTTGTGTATTTAAAGACTGCCTGTTTCTACGAGAGAAAAGGCAGACTTTGACAGACTGTATTTCAATATACTTGTTTGAACGGTTACTTCTTTGTTCCCCAGTACACCCTCGAAGCCTCCTTTAGTTCTCAGCTCTCGCCTCCTCTTTGGAAGAGCAGGCTACCTGCCAACTATCGTATCCTTTACCGATAACGTGATTAGCACCCTGCGAACACGCTACATTTTTTTAACCTCAGCAAGTGGTTAAGAACCTGTCCCCAGATTTAGGCCTGATCAACCTATCGATATCCACCTCAGAATACTAGCGGAGAGAAGGGGCAGAATCAAAGCACATTCGGCTTCATCTCAAACCCAAGATAGAGTCTTTGACGACCAGGAGTGGGAAGCAAATCCCACGGCAAGACCTTATAAGAAAGAAACAACCCTGGCACTCTGCTAAAGAGCCGGGCGATCCAGCAAACACGGAAGATACACAACCTCCAGGAGAATTCCCTTCTACTCCAGCGATGAAGCCTTCCTTTGAACCTCCAATTGATCCCGAATCCTGTAGTGAATCAGATATGGCTAGCACAGGAGAAGGGCCTTCTGGAGGAGGAAAATCTCGGGCTAGGCCTGAAGAAGAGGAGGTACCCGCAGCATTTGAACCCCCTAAGTTTAAACTCCACCTCCCAGTGAAGTTCACATGAGAAGGAAAAGACCTCAAACCTGAAGCTTTTGACCGATGGGCGACGGAACTCTCACACTTCCTACTCTTACAAGGAAAAGATGTGGAGGACCCTACAACCGGACTTATTATTGGATCATTCTGCGAAGGAAAGGCAACCGACGCATACCACCAATACTATAAGGAATACGGTGGGAATGTAAGATTAAGAGGAACTACAGTTCTCGATTACCTGAAAGGACGATTCCAATCCTCTATAACCAACCACCTCCTATATGTAACGATCCCTCTCTGGATAGTTAATACTTGGCGATGGGCAACGATACTTCTGTTCCTGTCTTCTTCTTCCTTTGTCTTACGATAGCTCTAGGCCTCTACCTACGTTACCGATAGTACAAGACGCTTGTCTTCCATCGGGAACCCCTCTCGTAAGCTTTCTCTAACTCTTCTTCGTAAAGCGCCTTCTTCGGCGCAACGATAATGTTGCAATAAAGATAAAGATCGTAAAGGTGTTTTATATTCATTAAAGTAATAAGTAGGAAAAGTACTTAGAACAAAGCGTGAAGAACCTATCTTCCTCTGCCGCATCGGCCTCCTTATGTAGTGTTCTTCCCGCCTTTAGTCCTGTGACCTAAAGTGGTCACATGTGCGAAACTAAATCATAACAAACTAGTCACATGACCGAAGTGATCACATGTTCAAAACCCATGACCTCATAGCGAGGTCGTGTGCAAAACTCATAAACCAATCATAACGCAATCAATAAGTCATATGACTCAACTGAGTCATATGCACAAAACCCATGACATCATAATGAGGTCATGTGCGAAACATAAATCATATGCGCAAGGCTTACCCATAAGGCACACTCGTAAGACATACTTGTCAGGCGCATGTCCCATGACTCATACTTGAGCCATGTGCGAAAGCATCACAAATCCCACACATAACAAATCATATAACCCGAATAGGTCATATGCGTGAAACAATAACATACCTGTGACTCATAACCATGTGTCACGTGAAAACCCTTTCCTCACTAAGCCACATTCATGACATTAGCTCCCCTCCTCCTAAGCCTGAGTCCCATCAGGCCTTTTCTCCCAGTTTCAATAGTTCCAGTCCTGCCGAGCGCATGGTCCTTCTCAGCTGGTGGAACCTTTCATCGGCCGTCCTCTATCTGACCCTTACCGATTCCAGAGTCAGGTTCACCATTTCGATCAGGTGCCGCTGATTGTTGTTCAGCTGTCTTAGCTCCGCGATCGTTTTGTCGTTTGCCGAAATTGTGGCCTCGGCTTGGCCCAGTTGTTCTCGGAGTCCCCGGATCTGCCTATATAGGCTCCTGATGTCTGGTTCTGTGTCTGCTGAAGAGTTTTGGGCTCCTCCCTCCCTGGGCCACGTCCTCGCCGCCCATGCCTTTCTGGCATCTTCTCCTTCCAACTCTTTCCTGTTTCCATCTTTCTGCAGGTAGAATCCCGCAGATATTTTCTGTGCCCTGTGCATCCTGCACCCATTTCTGAAGCATTGTTGCTAATTGTTTAGAACGTGGTTCGGGCGTGGTCCACGCTTTCGACATTCCCTCGGGCACCATCCCGAGCCTTCTTTGTCGTCAAAGTGTGTTTGGCAACCGTCATCAAAGTATACCGTCCATGACATGGCGTTATGCTGTGCTTGCTTTTCCCTTTCCTTGAGTTCTTCGTCGGTTGGACCCATGAGTGAGTATTCGGGGCTGGTGGGTGTGGTTTGGCGGGGGCTATCGCCCCAGCCCTCGTGTTGCTGCAATGGCACGGGAGTCTTTCCCTCTCCTTTGTCCTGGTTGAACGTGATCGTCACCTGGGCTGGGCTTGCCTGGGTATCGCTGGTGGAAGGTTGAGATGGCATCTTGTGCAATTTCGAAGTTGTATGCCAAGTACCAAGTTTTATCGTGTTCGGGAGAATATCCTGTCCACTTGGCTCGGTATTGGAGGTGACGGTGGAAGAAGCGGGAATCGACTATTTCGTCCAGCTCGTATTCTGGTTCTCCGTCGAGTTCGATCGGAGGGGGAGGAATAAGTGTTTATGAAGGAAACTTATTGTCGTTGTGTAGTTCGAGGAGTGAGATGTGGAATGTATTGTGTATTCGTATTGAGGGGGGAAGGTTGAGTTTATAAGCTCGGCTGCCCTCTGTTTCCAGTATCCTGAATGGTCCTATTTTCTTCTAGTCCAATTTCTTTGACGGTCGCGTTGTATGAATATTGCGTGGTATCGGCCATACCATATCTCCTGGTCGTATGTTCGGATCTGGTCTTCGGTGCTTATCGTATTGTTCCTTCTGTCATTGTTGTGCTTGACTCATTTTGTATTGTAATGTTTCGTGTAGTTTCCCCATATCGGTTTTATCCGGCATCACATCATTAATCGTATGATATCTGGTCTGACTTGGTGGATGTGGTGCGTAATTTGCGACGAAGGGTGTCGTGCCAATTGTTTCTTGCTTTCCATTGTTGGACGCGAATTCGGCCATAGATAACAGCTTGTACCAATTATCTTGCAGATAGTTGACATAGGCCTGTAACGTGTTCGCAAGGTGCTAATCACGTAATCGGTAATGGATACGATAGTTGGCAGGTGGCCTGCTCTTCCAGAGAGGAGGCGAGAGCTGAGAACTAAAGGAGGCTTCGAGGGCGTACTGAGGAACAAAGAAGTAACCGTTCAACCAAGTATATTGAAATACTGTCTGTCGAAGTCTGCCTTTTCTATCGTAGAAACAGGCGGTCTTTAAATACACAAATCTGTTCATGTCTAGCATGAACGAAACTAATCAAGGGTATCAATTGATACTCTTTAGTAAAACTCTTTAAGTATCAAAGCAATACTTAAAACAAAACATAAAACAAAACCAAGTATCAAACGATACTTAAAACAAACCAAGTATCAAAGCGATACTTAAAACAAAACATAAAACAAAACCAAGTATCAAACGATACTTAAAACAAACCAAGTATCAAAGCGATACTTAAAACAAAACATAAAACAAAACCAATAACCAAGTACCCGTACCGGTTACATTCCCCAAAACAAAACAACTGTTTAAACAAACAAAACCTAATAATCATCAAAGGCGGATTCCGAGAAACTCATGGCTTCAGTTTCCGCCAAAAACTCTTCATCATAGGTATCACACCAAGGACAAGAGGAAACTTTAAGGAAACACTTAGACTCGAAGTAATCTAAATCACAGTAGTCACGAATACCAGATTCGTGCTGTACGTCAATCCAAGCATGATCACAATCAGGACAGTAGTCAATCCAGAGGATTTCGAAGTAGTCTTCAAGTTGGATAGTATCGCGGTTCAACAACAGTCCAACAACCTGTTGTCGCTGCCTCACATTGAGCTCCACATAGTTTGACATCGTTATGGTATTCGGATGGTGATTGGTGACTAGATAAAGTTGTCGAGAGCCTGTTCCATAGCTTGATTCTCCTCATCGCTACTTTCGAACTCTGACTCAAAGTGTGGTGCCCAAAATCCATCTCTAGTTTCGAGTTCTGCGTGCCATCGCTCAGTTTCTGGCATTGTAGGTGTCCAGCACATGGTGATATAATTGATTGTTGGGGGGAGGGATTCATTTGGCATGTTGTCTTTCCACCATTCGTTCACCATATCCATAGCGTGTTCTAGTCCCTCTAGTGGTTCCCAACTGTTTTCGCTCGTCGGATATCCTTTCCATTTGACTAGGAATTCATCATTTCCATGCCAAAGGCGATGGTCTCTGATTTCTTCAACTTCCCATTCATCCTTCTGCTCGATGATGATAGGTGCAGGCCGAGAGTGGGTCCTTCCAGGAAACTTGGAGTCGTCATTGGGATGGAATCGTTTGACAGCTGAGGCGTGGAAGACTGCAGTATTGCGGCGGTACATGCGTCCATCCATCTGGACAGTGTAATTCTCTGTATGCTCGTCAAAGGATATGACTTTGAAGGGTCCTCGCCATCGAGGTTGTAGTTTCTTGCTGCGTCCGACATTGGTAATAAACATGTTACCGTGTACCATGAGCATGTCTCCTGGTAAGATGGGAACATGTTTGCGACGTCGTTTCTGGGCAGTAGTGGTGCTTCGGAATCGGGCAGCCTTAACAGCTTGGAAGGCATCGTTCCGAATTGCTTGGTGGCGGTTTAGATGGTCATCGGAGGCAGGGACTGAGGAGTTCTTGAATAGTGTTGTAGGTAGGAGAGGGTATTGGCGGCCAAAGACTGCCTTATATGGTGACATTCCCAGGGTATCTGAAAATCCGGCATTGATATATGCGGCTAGTTCAAATAGGGCTGGTTCCCAGTTGGTTTGTCGTTCATTGATCATGTTCCTAATCCCGGTCTTGACCTCGCGGATTTTTCGTTCTACTTGGCCATTAGTCTCATGGTGTCCTGGGGCAGCCATAATGTGGTTTATTCCGAGACAGGTTAAGGTTTGCTTCCAGAATCTGGCGGTAAAGCGGGGATCAGCATCACTGACAATAGATAAGGGGAACCCGTGGTGGGTAAATAAGTGTCGTTGTAGGTTATTCCAGGTGTCTTTGGAGGAGTCGGTAACCTTCATTGGTATTAACCAGGTGTATCCAGAGAATCGATCCACAGCTACCAATATGGTGTCATATCCGGCGGACTTGTTGAATGGTCCTGCGAAATCGATGGCATAGGATTCAAATATTTCACATGGTAGTTGGAGGGTCTGAGCTTTCCCTTCAGGAAGTTGTGTTCGCTCCTTATTTGCCTGGCAGAGTTCGCATTGCTTGACAAAATCGCGGAAGTCCTTTCGCATTTCAGGCCAGTAGACATATTCTGAGGCATATTGGAGGTTGCGATCTGCACTATGGTGTCCTTTATTGTGAATCTCGGATATGACATATTCTCTAATCGTCATTCCGTTGAACATATGGCCTTTTGGTACGTATAGGCAATGTTCTCCATAACGGGTGCTGGTAAAGACCATTCCATTGGATATGTTGTAGGGGGCGAGGTCTCCATGCCTGGAGGAATCCATGGCTTTGAAGTAAATCGGGTCATGGCGGTATCCTGCTATCATTTGGCTTCGGAAAGAGGAGGTTAATTCTTCTGTAGTTGATCTAACATCTCGTTCATCCTCGATTAGGGATCCTCTTGTTGGTTCGATAGGGGCTTCCTGTTCCTCAAAGGTTTCGTAGAGTTGACGCCGATGCTCGGGAATAGTAGGGGGTATGACCGAGACAATGGTTTCATTGTTGTATACTCGTAAGGGTCCACCATATAGTGGTCGTGAATCGATCATGGGAGGAGAGGATGGCGGGGCTGACTGTGGGGGTTGTAAATACGACATTGCATCCACGTAGGCTGCTGCTTGTTCGAGTTCTTCAAGGCCTTGGTATCGCGTTGGAGCAGGATTAAGAACATGAGGGTGTTGGGTTGGCTCATTTTCATCGATCCTTTCTTCTTCTCCTTCTGCGGTATCGAAGCTGGTGTCTTTGGAATCATCAGCTGGCATATAGTATGGTCGCTGGTATCTGTTGCCGAACTTGATCTCAGTTTGGTGAAAAGGGCAGGGGTCGTGATAACAGTGGGACCAGTGGGTTCTGCTTTGTTCAAGTTCGTGAGGAGGTGTGCTGCGGAGCGTGCAATTGTCTTTCCATTCTTCATCAATGTCCTTTCCTCGATCTGTTCCGGCAGC
Organism: Tuber melanosporum; assembly: GCF_000151645.1. NCBI lineage: Eukaryota > Fungi > Ascomycota > Pezizomycetes > Pezizales > Tuberaceae > Tuber > Tuber melanosporum. Next base: position 475,008 of record NW_003299092.1, on the reverse strand, counting down.
ACTGTACATGGTGTAAGAGAAAGGATTGGAGGGAGCGGCAGAGCTGGCGGTAGCCATTGACGGTTCTTGTTCATAAGAGGTGTCGTCAGGGCTGTTCTCGCTTTGTCTTGTGTGGTCGTGAACAAGAGGAGGGTTCGCAAGGTCTTGATTCTCGTATAGGCGGGAGAGAGCATCGGCTAAATAGTTCGTTCTTCCAGGGGTATAGATGATTTTTGCATCGTATTTGCTGATCTCGCCTATCCATCTTGTTCTTCTTCTTCCCGGTATCTTTCTGTTTTAAGATTAGTGAGCGGTTGGTGGTCGGTAACAATAGTGAAGGTATTGCCCATCAGGATATGATTGAAAGCGGCGAGAGCATCAATCACAGCAAGGGCTTCCTGGTCTGTTGTTCCATAGTTCATCTGTGAGTTGGTGAACTTTCTGCCGTGTAATGCCGCCGGCCTTGCCGTTTCATGGGAGGCCCCTTGCCCAACCCATGCTCCAACTCCAACATCCGATGCATCAGTAATCAACCATATCAGTTCTGGTTTACTATAGTCGATAGGTTGAATAACGTTGGCGTTTTTAATCAAATCCTTGATGTTGGTAAAGGCTTGGTCATGAGTGTGTGTCCAGGCAAATTCTGCGTTGCCGGTGAGGTCTGTGAGTGGCGCTGTCACAGTGGCGTGGTGTGGAAGGAACTGGGAAATGTAGTTGACTAGTCCTAGGAATCGCATGAGTTCTTTTTGATTCTGGGGTGTTGACCATTCCGTTAAACAGGCTATTTTCCCTGGGGCTGCGTGTATTCCTTCATCATCTATAACATGTCCTAGGATATCGAGTTTATCGGCAAATAGGATTGATTTGTTTCTGCTAGCATAAAATTTAGCTTCCCTAAGTTTGGTACAAACCAAACCTATATGGTAGGCGTGTTCTGTTATGGTGTTCGAGAAAATGAGAATATCATCAATGTAGACCTAAACAAAATGATGGAGGTATTCGCTTAGGAGGTTTTCCATAATTCGCATAAAGGTGGCAGGCGCATTCATATCTCCTTGTAACATGACTCGGCTAATGAAACTTCCGAAGGGTGTTTTGAAACTGTTGTATCGTTCGCTTTCCGGGTCTAACCTTGTTTGGAAGTAGGCATCACTTAGATCAATCTTACTTCCGAATCTAGCCCGTCCAACTGCATTTAAGATCTGGGTTTGGTTTGGGATAGCGGAGCTATCCATAACCGTATTTTCATTCCGTAGTTTGAGATCAACCAAGGGGCGGATTCTTTTGCCATCTGCTTTGGGTTGAACAAACATAGGAGCGGCACCAGGGGCTTCTGCCCGGTAGATAACTCCTCTTCTTTGTTGTTGATTGATCCAATCACAAAGTGGGCTTTTGTATGCGTCAGGAATAGAGTAGGTGGGTTGGTTCTTGAGATTGGAAGGGTCTCGGAGGCGGATGTGGTGATTCACTTCTCTCATAGGTGGTAGTTCTTCGGGTATTTGGTCAGGGAAAACATCAGAATACTCGTCCAATAGTCGTAGGGCAGTTGTTTCACAGACTGCAGCTCGGTATTCTCCGCTGGTTGGCATGCATGAGACTCTGACCTTCTGATCTGGGAAATCGATAGTTGATTCCCCACACCTGATTATAGCTTTGTGCCGGTTCAGGAAGGGCATGCCTATTAGGTCATCGTATTTGGCTAAATTTCCAACCAGCATTTCCTGGGGAGGTAGGACTGCAGAACCAAGTCGAATGGTCGCACTACAGGTTTTATGGCTTGTTGATCGTGATCCTTTTACTGCCATATTGACTGGTATGGGTTGGTTAAGGTCTCGGGTAGGGAGTCCATGGACAGAGACAAAGGCATTACTGATCATATCTCTTCCGATTGCACCAGTGTCGAATAGGACTCGAGCCTTTTTGCCATTGATCAGGATATTGCCTTCTAGAGCAGTGTGTGTTTTGAATGTAGCTGGAGGTCGAACACTGTTGCATTCCACATCGATGTACCCAATGTGGATCTCTTCATATTCACTGGATGGAGTGTAATCGCTTTCAATATTGTTGGCCGACGCTTCTTTTTTTATAGCCTTTCCTTTTCCTTTCTTCGCAGGACAGTTCTTTGCCATGTGTCCTGTTTTTCCACATTCAAAGCATTCTCCCTTTCGCTGTCTCGATTCTTTGGAGGATTTTTTCTTCTTGAAAACTCGTGGGGTATCGTCTTCAGAGTTGCTAAAGGCTTTGTGTCGTGGCTGGCTGTTCCTATTAGAGGATGTCTGTGTTTTGTAGGACTTGGTCTCATGGAGAATGGCGTCCTTTCGTTCTGCTCTAGCAATTATTACTGCAATATCATCGCCGTCTTCCTCGAGTGGTTCTACCTCTCGCCGGAGGGTAGGGTGCATAGTGTCGTAGAATCGTCGCTTCAGGATGTATTTGGAGATACTTCCTCTCTCCATTCGATCCTTATACATTATTAGGTCCGTGGCCACATCGGTGATTCGCTTGACATGTGTTCCGTTAACTTGCTGGAGCTGGTTGAATTTGTTGTATAGGAGGTCGTTGGTTATAGAGGATTGGAATCGTCCTTTCAAGTAATCGAGAACTGTAGATCCTCTTAATCTTACATTCCCGCCGAAGTCCTTATAGCATTGGTGGTATGCGTCGGTTGTCTTTCCTTCACAGAATGATCCAATGATAAGTCCGGTTGTAGGGTCTTCCACATCTTTTCCTTGTAAGAGTAGGAAATGTGAGAGTTCTGTGGCCCATCGTTCAAAAGCTTCAGGTTTGAGGTCTTTCCCTTCGCCTGTGAATTTCGCTGGGAGGTGAAGTTTAAACTTAGGGGGTTCAAATGCTGCGGGTACCTCCTCTTCTTCAGGCCTTGCCCGAGATTTCCCTCCAGAAGGCCCTCCTCCAGTGCTAGCCATATCTGAATCGCTACTAGCGTCGGGGTCGTTTGGGAGTTCAAAGGAAGGCTTCTTTGCTGGAGTAGAAGGGAAGTCTCCTGGAGGTTGTGTATCTTCCGTGTTTGCCGGATCGCCGGGCTCTTTAGCAGAGCGCCGGGGTTGTTTCTTCCTAGTAAGGTCTTGCCGTGGGATTTGCTTCCCACTCCTGGTCGTCAAAGACTCTATCTTGGGTTTGAGATGAAGCCGAATATACTGAAATTCTGCCGCTTCTCTCCGCTAGCGTTCTGAGGTGGATATCGATAGGTTGATCAGGCCTAAATCCGGGGACAGGTTCTTAACCACTTGCTGAGGTTAAAAAAATGTAACGTGTTCGCAAGGTGCTAATCACGTTATCGGTAATGGATACAATAGTCGCAGGGTGGCCTGCTCTTCCAGAGAGGAGGCGAGTAGCTGAGAACTAAAGGAGGCTTCGAGGGCGTACTGAGGAACAAAGAAGTAACCGTTCAACCAAGTATATTGAAATACTGTCTGTCGAAGTCTGCCTTTTCTATCGTAGAAACAGGCAGTCTTTAAATACACAAATCTGTTCATGTCTAGCATGAACGAAACTAATCAAGGGTATCAATTGATACTCTTTGGTAAAACTCTTTAAGTATCAAAGCGATACTTAAAACTAAACATAAAACAAAACCAAGTATCAAACGATACTTAAAACAAACCAAGTATCAAAACGATACTTAAAGCAAAACATAAAACAAAACCAAGTATCAAACGATACTTAAAACAAACCAAGTATCAAAACGATACTTAAAGCAAAACATAAAACAAAACCAAGTATCAAACAATACTTAAAACAAACCAAGTATCAAAACGATACTTAAAGCAAAACATAAAACAAAACCAATAACCAAGTACCCGTACCGGTTACACTAGTACTCGGAAAGATTTCTGGAGAGCTGGAGGAAGAGAGGACGAATGATTAAAACTTGTAGAGTAATCATCTCCCATGGTATCTATTGATTCCTCCAGAGTAATCTGCTTAGAAGATTGTACCATCTCCTTTGCTCATTTGAGATCTTCTTTTTATTGTAGAGGGGCTAAGAAGCTCGGGTTTCCAGAAGTTTCCATTTGTCTACAATATGTGGTGGGATACTTGGTATCCTGGACACATCATGTAGTAGGAGGAGGGAGGTAGATAGGTGGAGAGCCTTGGTAATAAGGAGATCTAACAACATACTGTCGGGTGGAGACAACCTGATTGACTTCAGAGCTGTCTGGGCCAACTAAGCTTGGTTTCTGTAGATGGAGATGGTCTAGCAATGTTCGAACTTCACTTGTTTTGTTTATGACTACTAAGAGCAAAGTAAAGTAGGTAAAGTAGAATAGATTTGTAAAGACAATATTATATTGTTAAGCTCTCTTATCCATTGCTTCATAATGTCTAAAAGCTTGCGAGACACTTCAATATTTATATTCTGTGTCTGAGTGTTCGCAGACTACATCTATCTATTATCCAGTTATGTACCTCTTCTGATTATAACTTGCAACATCGGGTATTTTTCAAGGTGTGAATATCCAGAGACTCTGAAAATCACTACACCCTTTTCGGTAATTGCGATATAGCTAACTGAGAATTATCCCATTCTCGATAGTAATTATCTGATTGTCAAAGTCTTTAGACTTATGGCCTAGTTCTCAAATCGAACTGAGTTGGCTCCAATGGTCTCCGTCATTGATAGAATAATTAGTTTCATCTACGGGTTGTATCTACAATAGTAGTCGTAATTGCAACCTTCCTAGGTCACCCGATTTCAAACCTCCATAACTCTATATCCAATTCACAGCTATCTTTGAAAAGACTTTCTACTAATTCACAGGAAGCTATTCCACCAGATTGATAGATAATCCCACAGTCGGTAACCCTTGGTTGCTCTATGTGATTCTGTGAAGTCGTGAATGTAACCTTCTTTGATCCATGACTTCGAAGCTCAGTATCTCCTGATCCAACATATAGATTCTTATCCAGTAGCTTCCCTCGTGTAGAGGAGAAGCACCTCTATAGGATAGATTCTTAACTCTTTGGTCGGAGGTCCTCAGTTGTCATGCAGGAAGCCTTGCAGTTGCAAGTGACATTGGTAGAAAATTACTCAACACCTGAAATAACTTTGATGACAATAGGAGTTGAACAAGTGACCTCCAGAGAGGAATCACTTAATGTTCCAATTAAGCTATGGACGTGCAGGCCCCATAATAGAGCTGGAGAAAGGTGTTGGAGACCAGAGATTCTGATTCCGAGTAAGGTTACCCCACTTAGAATCATTCCTAGGTATAGGATCCCAGTATTCCTAACATAACTGCAGTACCTATTAGTATCAATTATTAGAAAAAAGGTACCACCTACCTCACTACTCTCAAATCCACTAATCTCTTCTATTACCCGCCTAGCAGTTGTGAGAGTGAGGGGACTTATACAAATGCATTGATGCTTTGAAAGAGTGTGCAGGCAGGTACTCTTGACAGTTGAACGAGCTGGAGGTAATACCTTTGGCAATTATCTACGAGGAGTTGGTATGTTGTTGCTGGGTTCATTCCTTTGGAGTAGTCCATAATATTATTAAATTTAATAGATTTTCCACATATTCCTGTACTCAGCTAATATGAACCCGCTGTGGTTGAGGCACCTAGAGCTGGCACCGTTTCTTAATAATATATGGCTTGGAATATGGATGCTTGTTAAATGATATTTTGTGATCTTGATGAATATGGTTATCACTACTAGCAAGGGAAGGAATGGTACTGGTAATAGATCCTGTTACTGCCCATAAGGCATCAAATCCATTGCCTAATGAACCTGAAGAGCGGAGGACTCTCTCTCAGCTTCTGAGAAGTTTCCTGGACTTCAAATGTTATTCCAGGCAGTTGAAATGGTCCACTGTAATTTTTATTAACATGCTCTGGGGCCTCTAATACTAGAGTTTGGATCATTACACTTTCTATTGGGCTCTAGGTTACAGGATTGCCTTTCGCCTCTGGGAGAAAGTACCAGGTTTCCCAGGGGTGAGTAAAAGTACAGCAGCAGTCTTCTGAGGCCGGGTGTGCAGCTTAGCCCCCACAGATCGTGGCTAAGTTGGGTTTAGTTAGTGAGAAGTTAATGTTTTTTGCTCGCAACGTGGTGTAGAACCAACTATACCAGGAAACCAAATTACTAACCCATGTTTTTCTTTTCTAGATTTTAAAAGCTTTTAAAAGTGGAAACTGTGACTTCTCTTATTGCTGGATTGAATTTGACTGACCTCGGTTGCAACGCACCAAAGTAGACACAGTTTCGTGATACAAGTATTTATTGATCTCTGTTGTGGCAGTGTATACATTCCTTTAAAAAGCAGCTTCAATGCCATACTTTTTTAGTGGGTCAGCGGGGGCTATTCGGATGGAGGTGCCTATTCTTAACCCAGAGACACAAATACCAGTACTGTTCTTGATTACCCCCTCCCAATTAGTGCATGATATCTGTTGGTATAATAGCACCAAATCTGCCTCCAAGAGGGATAAGTGCTTACTCCCCTCATCCATTCCACTTTCCACTCTTCCGCCTGCCGCCTAAGGGAAGACATTAGGCATAACCTATCTGTCATTAACAGCAGGAAGAAAAGTATGATAAAAGAACTCTCCGTTCAAGAGACTCTAATGAATTGTCAAGGCTGACAGTCGCAGCGAGAACGGTGAAGTCATCCAGGTCAACCAGAAGAAGCTCACAAGCTCCTTGTTTGACTAACCTACTGGAAACTGTGAATTCATCTCGGTATGCTCGAAGGGAGAGAGGATTCGCCGTTAGTCATTCTCTCCTCAGTTTATCAGTTCGTGGATTCATTCCTTCGTTTCTTTTTTCACACAAAGGTTTTGGAGATGCGTTTTGGATCTGCGTCTCTGTACGGGGATATGGGAGTGATGGGAGGTGGTGGGGATGGAGGGGAGTGAAGGGGATCGGGGATGGAGGATAAAGGATGTGTGCGGGGAGGTAGGGAGCAGGCGGAGAGGAGGACGGGGTGGGAAGAAATAAGAATAATAATTGAACATGGTGAGATGGCGGAAATAAATATAGACAACAGTGGTGGGGTTTTTATTGTGACTTTTCCCCACCACCCTAGCCTTGAGGGTAGTGATGGCCACGATCAGATCATGATCGAGTATTCGTCGACGATGGCTTGCTCAATCAGTACGATCATAGAGGTCCCTCGATCACGATCTGCTCGATTTCGTCGAGCACTGGTGCTGCTCGATCATAGTCGATCATACTCGACTATGCTCGACTAAACTCAATCATGATCGATCACTCTGCTATATCTAGATCGCTTGGTGATCAGGTGATATCACCAATGTGTGCAGGGTTAACTGACCATTACCCCGCATATTCTGGCAGAGATTTACAAAGAGGTTTTCACTCAGTAATCAACAGGCTTTTTGTTCCTCATTCAAACTAGTTGAAATGTTATCGATTCCATCCTCTCCGGTCCCCTGGCAAGTTGCCAAAACCATCTCAGACTCCACAAGCGAACTGAATAGTGCCCCTGAGGGTCTGGCGATTTTGGACTACCGTGAAACCTTAAGTGGGCGATGGGGTACATAAGATTCACTTTCTACTACTATGAACATCGTTAATTTGTTTTCTTCTCTACATAGCGGAATTGTTTAATACATGTACAATTAGTGGTAAAGACCATCTGCCATTCAACAGCTACCTCTATGAGAAGCGTATGATTATTCGTGAGACTATGGATGATGAATCTGGACAGTATATGGTTCACTGTTGTCATTGCCAGCACAGTTGGGGTCCTTATGCGGCCAAGTACACAATGACATCAACATTTCTAGCCCATCTGAGAACTCGGCATACAAAACTTCCATCTCGCAAAAGTGAGTTCAAGGCTGCCATTAGCCGTCGCTTGACAACCACTACCCACCGAAACCGAGCCGAAATTAGTCCATTCACTCTAGCTAGAAATACAGGAGGTGCTCGAGTACCTGGCCAGTTGTTTAATATTCTGGAGTACAGGAAGTTAATGGCTGTGATGGTAATCGAAACTAATTCCAGCTTTAAGGTTATGGAAAGCAATGTCTTTTGATCACTGATCACCTACTGTAATGGGAATGCAACGACAATATCCCAGCAGAGTATCAAAAGGGATATTCAAACCTACATATACCAAGAATTATTTCAAAGCCTAAGACTACGACTCCAGACCCATATTTCCACTGGTGCTAAAATCAACCTCATGATTGACGCATGGACATCATCCAATAAGCTTCCCTTTTTGGCTGTTACCACCTACTGGATAAATACCCGATATGAAAAGTTCAACACTTTGATGGAATTTGAGCGATTGAAAGGTTCTCATACAGCAGGTAACATGGCTGATGTTCTTGTAAAGGTATTCAACATGTATGGTATAAGAGAAGCGATTAATTGCATTACAGCGGATAATGCTACAGTTAATGATGGGATATTCTTGGATTTGGAGCTGGAAATGAGAGAGTGGTCACAGGAGAATGGTCAGATACGATGTTTAGTGCACGTATTAAATTTAGCAGCTCAAACAGTACTAAAGACCTTAAGATTGGAAGCGGAGAAACGGGAAGTGGATTTAGCAAGTGATGATCAACTGGATCTTCATAACAACAATGTAGTTGACCCAGCAACTACCTTACACAAGCTACGTCAGATCTTAGCCAAGGTTCGATCCTCCAATATCCTCTGGGAATCTCTTCAAGAAGATGTAGAGAGAAAGTGACTAAAGTGGCTTGTTCCCATCCTCAATGTCCATGTCCGATAGAATTCCACTTATCGGATGATACAATGCGCTCTATACCTCCGCCCTGCTCTCAAACACCTTCTCGCAATTGATAATTCTCACAAATTTAGCAAAGCACAAATACCTCTCACACTTACAATCCCTGACTGGAGTACTTTAGAGTGTCTTGAAAAAGTACTCTTACTTTTTGTAGATACTACAAAATTTGCGAGCGGCTCCGCTTATCCTATGTTGAGCTCACAGCTTCCCTACTATCAGTTTCTACAAAACTCTTTACACGAACTGATTGAAAGAGAAGGCAAATCGCGAGAATGATCAGGATTGAGACTCTGTAGGGCACAAGATTTGGGCTGCTGCTGATGATACTTACCGGAAGCTAAATCAATATTGGGTGAAGACTGACTCACACACAGGCCAGGTAATTGCAACAATACTGGATCCCTGAATGAAGTTACAACTATTTCGCAATTTGGAGTGGGAACCAAATTGGATTCAGAATGCGCTTGAGAAATTTATAAGAATCTTCAACACTCGATATGCAAGACAGGCAGGATGACCACCCAGGACTACAGCAATATCGAGTGAGCTACAACTACTACCTACGATCGACGGTGCTAATCTGCATGACTCAGAACCTCAGGGAAACAGAAGCCGGTATGAGCAGCTAGTTTTCGGTTCCCAGGAGGATCCACTTGATGAAGATCTTCTCGAATCCCAAGTTGATATCTACCTTCATGAGCCTCGAGTTGACCGGAATATGAATATTATTCAATGGTGGAAACTACACAAACATTACCTCCCAAATCTAGCGCTAATGGCCTGAGATTATCTTGCTGTTCCAGCAACTAGGTATACTCTTTCTATCTACATATATTTTGTTCTTACAGTAAGAATATTATACAGCATTCCATCTGAGCAAGCCTTTTCTATAGCCGGGGACATAGTTACCAAAAAAAGAAACCACCTCAATGCCAACACTGTTCGGCTTCTCATGCTCAGCAAAGCATGGCTTGGATTAGTCGAGTATGAGCTGGAGGAATTTGCTGAGGAATTGCTTGGAGAGGAGGGGGCTTATGAGGCAGATGTAGAGAGTGCAGCTGAAAGTGAGGACCAGGAGGCTATGATTTGTATGGATTAATTTTCAGATACTAGAATCTTATGGGCTATGGTATTGATGTACAGAAATACAGTAGATGATATTGGATATCCTATATGGAGGATAGGAAACACAATTATGACAATTGAAATGGTCAAAACTGAGCTCTGTAGTCTCAACCACATCAGCCTTGTGAAAGAAATACCAACTATATGCAGTTAATAATAATCGAGCATCTTCAATAATACCTGAGCATCTGCAATCATACTTGAGCATCTTCGATCATACTCGAGCAGCCATCATGATCAATCATACTGGAGCGTCTTCAATCATACTCGAGCAGTCATCATGATCGATCACTCGATCATAATCTATCCGCTCATCGATCATTCGATCATGTCACCGGTGACTGCACTGGACTCATGACATAACTCTTTTCTGGATCTCCTCGTTGCTGAATACCGGTATAATACTGGATTCCAGCTGGACATTCACACTCTCCCCAGTTCCAGGTTTCTAGCCTGTCGCACAGCATCTCTCCGCCCAAGTAAAAAAGTTTGTTGCCAAGGGCTTCCACCCTGTTCCATACATGTCCCAGTAGCGGTATGAGCCATTCAGAATAAATTTTTTCCGCCCATCCACCACCTCACAAGCTCTAAACATCCTTAAATTTACCACCAGCTGCGATTTTTAGCCCTCCTGACATTTACCTTTGCGTCGTCTGATAGTCGCATCCCTTCAGGAAATTTCACAATTTTTTAACTCTTGCACCATGACGACTACCAAGGTTGTTCGATGCGTTGTGAGCCTCTCTCGTGCTTCACTCAGCCCTGCTGCAACCCTACAGAGGGGATTGACAGCACCGCTGCGCCACAGATTCATATCTTCAATCAGGAAGGATGGGAAGGCAGGTGTAAAAGTGGACGTTCAGAATCGACGAATAGATGCGAGTAACTTTATAAACAATACCGGACTCAAGCCCACAGAAGCTGGTGCTGAGGATGGTCTGACGGCGGATGCGATAATTTCGTCTGCTACCAGTGCGTCACTTTTTCCCTTCCGTGTTCTATTTCTCGCGCGGCGGTTGGAAAACTAACGGTCCTAGCAAATAGGTATTCTCAAGCAAACCCCAATACTGGACCAGGAATCTCGACCAATACACCTTGACATGCAAGCTACAACTCCTACGGACCCCTGCGTGCTCGGTGCTATACTTCCCATCTATAGCGGTCTCTACGGAAATCCTCATTCACGCGCACATGTCTATGGATGGGAAACAGAAAAGGTGATTGATATTGCATATGAGCATGTTGCAAAGCTCAACAGAACCTACCCAAAGGAGACCAAATTCGCCTCGGGAGCCACGGGGTCAAATGATATGTCAATTAGTTTTGGAGAAGCCTGCAGAATCGCCCAAGAGGATATTAAGGTACTTACCTCCTCGCCCACATCTCCGCCTCTAAGTGACTAAAAATGACGTAAAAACTAGTATACACGTACATCCGAACCTTTCTTCTCCCTGAACTCAATCTGCTCCTCTATCGTGCGAGACAATTACATACACAAAAGCTATCACAACAAACAATCCAAACAATTTGCCAGTAAGTTAGAGGATGTCTATACATTTAGTGATGAGCACAATGCTAATGGGTCGTTGCTTGGTGTGCAGGGACCTTCCGGACATCGAGTCACAACATGGCAGATACGAAAAAGGGAAAGCGCAAGGCTACTGCCAAAGATTCTAGGGTGGAAATTCGGGAAGCAAACTTGACAGGTAGGTTTATTGGAATGGTTAAGTTTTGGTATCGAATCGGGGCTAATTGGTTCCTAATGGCGGGGCAGAAGTCCCCAATACCAAGGCGGACAAGAACACCGATAAAAACATGGGGAACCTCGGGCGGGCTACTTCCTATTCAGATATCACAATCCTTGAAGCGGAGGACAAGTTGGGTCTCAGATTGAACTTACCTGGAACTCCACTCAAGCGGATGCTCGAAGGAAAAAGTCGTTTGTTGGGACCGGACTCATTATTAAAGGTGAAGAGGAAAATCTATCAAGACTTGGTATATTTCCTGGAAGCTGGGGGATACCCAACAGAGGCCGATGCCGACTTTAAAGAGGCAAACACAAACAGCACCGTGGTCTTTACAATCTATCCCATGATCGCTCTGTTCAAACGTGAGACCAAGCGGAAGCTACACTTATCGCGAGAGAAGGAAATTACCTCGATCGATTCGAGTACTAGTGGTATAGCGGAATTCGTGGTGATGGACTACATATCTTACGACCAAATGAAATTTGTTTTAATTGTTGAAGCAAAGAACATCTCTCTCGAGGATGCGAGAAAGGAGTGCTTTCTCGCTTTGAAGGACATGTGGGATTGCAACGGCGGCGGCACGGTTTATGGATTTATCACCATCGGTGACTTTTGGAGAATGGTCTCTTTTGATGGAACATTCAAGATAAGCCAGGCGGTTGGGTTGCTGTTTGAGACCATGGCTGAGGAGGAGGAGCGATGGATGGCAGATTATTCCATCCTGGTTGATTGTTTTAATGTTGCCTTAAGCAATGGAGGGAAGGACCAGGTTCAGGTTGTTTGAGGTCATAATTTATTTTGCCTCATCCTGGACCCTTGTTTCGGGGAAGAAAAATTCTACTTCTACGCTTCCTTTACAATCATAGTTCTAGTGTTTTTTTCCCCTTCCCCTTGCTCCATTTCCTGTGCTTTTGGGTGTGCAAGGAACGGATTGTAATTCCACTGCACCTCTTTTTGTTACCTAATTTGTCCTTTGCTCACCTCCCACCGTGCTAAGGTTACCATTAAGTACTCTGATTGCTTCACTGATTGTTTGCGCCTTAGATATAGCTTTCATGTAGTTCTCGTATGAATGCGCAGCCTATCTCTCCTTTTCATGCATTCAAATCACCTCATTATGTTCCCAGCGGTTAAGCACTTTTCAGAAATTGGGATACTTCTTTTTTTTCTTTTTTCTTTTTTACAGAAATACGTGAGAAACAACCAGAGGAAAGAAAACACTTCCCCGCGGCGCAGGTGTGGTTCGGCAATGTCATGTTCCAGGACAACTAAACGCGCCATTTTTGGCTGGAATTATCTGGCTTGCTGGCGTTGACGTCTTCCCACCCAACCACTGTAGTATCCTCACAACTCCCTCAGGTCTATGGGCACCCGCATGTGAGAGTAGCGTTTGGCTACAATTATGCGTCTCGTCGGGGTCGACCTCTTCCAGCCCGCGCAGCATTTTCTGCACTTCCTCATGCCCATTATGAGCAGCTGAGGCAGGTGGTGTATGCCTCCAAATGTCTCCTTCGCCGTTATCAGACCCCAGAAATCGTTTCAGCGGAAACAACCTCGTGCACCCCGAGTGGTCCGACCTGGGCCCCCCTGTGCATAAGAGAATATTCCAGTCAGGGCGTCCCTGGTATCAGGAGATGGATCTGCTGAAAGGGCCTATACTTGCCGAGAATTCAGATAGGGTCTAGCAAATTTCTACTATTATCGAGTGAAGCCTACTGAGGATATCTGGATGAGTGGAAAGTACTCTGAGTAAAGTGGATCAGTCGCACCGTTGATGCCTCCTTGTCCACTGCAATAAGCCCTTGGCAACAACCAAGCAGTGTTGAAACAGAAAGGATGGCACCGGCATCGAAGTTGGGGGAGCGAGTGCCAGTGCGTGGCAGAGTTCATCCGCCATGAGCGGCCGCTACGCAATACTGATCCACATTAGCACTGATCCACATTAGCACTGCTATCCCAGGTCTCGATACATCCCCCTCTTGCACCTTTATCCGCCCTATCATTGTACCATAATCGTCCCGCAAACCTGAACACTCTGTTATTTTGCTAAGCTCTTCCCGCCTCCAATGGATTCCCAATTCTTGCAAGATCGCTGCAGTGTTTAGAGAAACTTGTAGATACCTGGGCATATCTACTGAGGGAAAATGTGCTATGGAAATTCCATAACCATTGTCCCTATGTATCATACATTTCCAAAATATTTTCGCTCCCCCCCCCTCCAGCATGTTTATAATAATATGATGAAGACATTGTAGGATCTAAAGTGCTGCGCTCAGGGAAAACTCAAAAGAAAATAAAGGGAGCAGAAACGCAGATACCAAGCCTCATACACACTAGGTATCCGTGTACTCACGCTCTACTCCATTGATCACACTTGTTATATGTGATCATGCGATCCGATTATTGTATTGAACGGCCGAAATGAGCTTCCTAAGTCAGAAGGTACCAGTGTTCGCAAGCGGCCGGCCTGGGCTTCTTTGGCGACCGGCTTTACCGGCCTATCTGACTGGGCCTGGCCGGACTGTAGATATCTGCAGGCTTTCAGATATCCATAGGCGTCTTCAGATATCTGTGGGCATCTTCAAATAGGTGCAGACACCTTCAGATATCTTCGGGCATCTTCAGATATCTGTAACCATCTTCAGATATCGGCATCTTCCGGTATCTGTCGGTATCTTCCGATATCAGCTGCACAGGCAAAATATTTACTGATCAGATGGCATATGCCGAAAGCCTGCCGGCCCCGCCAGGCATTCATGAAGCCTGCAAGCCCACCAAAAGCCTGGCCGGGCCGGACTGTGCATCTGCCGGCTATCCGCAGGCCGGCCTGGCCGCCTGCGAACACTGGAAGGTACAGTAGATTTCCCACTCAATTAGCCTTTTAGATGGCTGGTCCGTCGTTAAAAGTCTACACTATTTGTATTACTCTACTGCTAATTCCAAGTATTATAGCGTGAAGGGATGCTACATAAAATCTAAGCAGGTGTCACAGACCCTAATAATATTATTAAAGAGGTTTAATATTTACCATCGTTATTGCAGCGCCTGACCACGGCAAGTGAGGTCCATAATTTATTTATTTTGTTTCAATATCAGCCTTTATATCAGTACAAGGCCAGAATGACGATAAGAGCACGTGATACGATACCCGCCCAACTAAGAACAAACTGAGGAAGACGATAGGGAGTCCCAGGTGGGGTAGCTTGGGTGTTTATATTAAAGCTACGGACTGCGATTACTGTTTCATCTCATACTTCGTAATATACCCAGGACAAAGGTTAAGGAGAATAGTTTCACCATATATCACTCGACATTCGATTTTGCGTGACAGTTCTGAATCGCGGTGGAATTGGAGGCAAAAGATTTACCCAGGGTTTTGGCTTTTCCCGCACAGCAAAATAGACTACGCGAACTTCATGAACTTGATCGCCAGCAGCTTGGCGAAGCTAGATTCACAGACTAACTTTGGGTTTACGTGTGATAAGTTACAGGCATAGGGCGAATACAGGATCTACGAGAACTATTATGGCCGTATGACCCGATTTGTGCAGCTGGGAAAGGCGCTTGAGGAGCTCTCCTGAGGGGTTCCGCAGTGACAGGTTGAGAAGGAGCTCTACCATTTTCCACCCCTAAGACGCCCGCGGAGGAGGTCTTACACGCACTCGTTATCCAGCAGACCGCGCATCCCGATGGGTATCCATACTGCCTAGAATAACATTTGAGACAGGGGAAAGCGTTCGGGAGCGGACGGATAGCCCTCCATTTATCGGGTTTATTCAACAATGGATTCGGATGCCCTATAGGAGGGCACAGTATCTATTACCGGCGCCATCCCTTCCTTGCGTTGATAGCTATACTCATCAAGACTACAAAACATCACTCGACAAACACCTATTTTCTAAGTCACCGTCGACAGCACTTGCCCACGCACTCCCCCGGAGTACTATAGTACTACCAACGCTCCGGGATACGTCCCCCGTTCTCACAACTGCTGGTCGGGTGATGGAAAAGGTTAGTGGATTCGGGAATGGTGGGGTGGTAGTTCCTTTTCACCAAAAATCACTCAACCTTTTGAATAATACCACCAATAGTTGCTGATAGCTCTTTTTGGAGCTAGGTAAATAATTTACAAAGAGTGAGAAGCCCCATATATATATACACCCCACCCACTGGCGGCCTACACTCCAGGTATGAAAATGTGGTTACATTGCGAGAAAATACTAGTTGGGTGGGAAGACGTCAACGCCAGCAAGCCAGACAATACCAGCCAAAAATGACGCCTGTAATTGTCCTAGAATATCAGATTGCCGAACCACACCTGCGCCGCAGGGAAGTGTTTTCTTTCTTCTGATTGTTTCTCACAGCTATTTCTGCAAAAAAAGGAAAAAAGAAACCCGATTTCCGAAAAGTGCTCAACCGCTAGGAAGAGAATGATGTCATTTGAATTAATGGAAGGTATAATGGAGAGATAGGCTATGTACTCCAACTAGAACTACAAGAAAGCTATATCTAAGGCGCAAACAATCAGTGAAGCAATCAGAGTAACTAAGGGTAACCTCAGCACCGTGGGAGAAGAGCAAAGGACAAATTAGGTAACAAAAAGGGTTGCAGTGGAATTACGATCCGGTCCCCTGACACCCAAAAAGACAGGAAATGAAGCAAGAAGGGGAAAAAAAACAACGGAACTATGACTGTAAAGGAGACGAAGAAGAGGAAATCTTCTTCTCCCGAAACTAGGGTCCAGGATGAGGCAAAATAAATTATGACCTCAAACAACCTGAACCTGGTCCTTTCCTCCATGGTATAGGGCAACATCGAGACATTCAACAAGGATGGAATAATCCGCCATCCATTCCTCCTCGTTCTCGCCCATACTGCCAAACAGTAACTCCATCTTATCACTCACCGTGAAAGTTCCATCAAAGGAGATCATTCTCCAACTATCACCCTGCGTGACAAAGCCATAAACTGTACCGCCGCCGTTACAATCCCGCATGTCCTTTAGGGCGAGAAAGCACTGCTTTATTGCTTCCCCGAGAGCGGCCTTCTTTACTTCAATAACCAAAACGTATTTCATTTGGTCGTAAGATATGTAGTCCATCACCACGAATTCCTCGTTACCACCAGTACTGGAATCGATCGAGGTAATTTCCTTCTCTCGCGATAAGTGTAGCTTCCGCTTGGTCTCACGTTTGAACAGAGCGACCATGGGATAGATTATAATGACCACAATGTCGTCTATGTTGGCTTCTTTGAAATCGGCATCAGCCTCTGTTGGGTATCCCCCAGCTTCCAGGTAAAATACCAAGCCTTGATAGATTATCCTCTTCGCCTTCAATAATGAGTCCGGTTCCAATAAACCACTTTTTCCTTCGAGCATCCGCTTCAGTGGAGTTGGAGGTAGGTTCAATCTGAGACCCAACTTGCGCTCCGCTTCGCGGATTGTAATCTTTGAATACGAGGTGTCCCATTTGCGCTTTCTCATGTTTTCATCCTTGTTCTTGTCCGCCTCGGTATTCGGGACTTCTACCAAGCCATTATTAACCAATTAGCCCTGATGCAATACCAAAACTTAACCATTCCATTAAACCTACCTGTCAAGTTGGCTCCTCGAATTTCCACCTTGGAATCTTCGGCAGTAGCCTTGCGCTTTCCTTTTTTCGTATCTGCCATGTTGTGACTCATTGTCCGGAAGGTTCCTGCCCACCAATCAGTGACCCATTAGCATTGTGCTGATAACCAAATGTATAGACATCCTCCGACTGGTGAATTGTTTGGATTGTTTGTTGTGATAGGGTTTGTGTATGTCGTTGTTCTGTATGGTAGAGGGGCAGATTGAGCTCTGGGGGAAGAAAGGGAATGCCTCATTCTCCTCTTGGGCAATTCTGCAGGGTTCTCCAAAGGTAAACGCCAGGGGGTGTGCATGAGTTCCATTGCGAAGACCACGTTCTTGACCACTGTCAGAGATGAGCGGGGCGATCCTGACTTTTGGTCTGTGCGAGTATTACGGGCCCCGATATCCTTTGGTCCATAAACCTTAGGGCCGGAGACACTCGTTAAGTCGTCATTCCACTTGCCGACGTCGATGGGAGTGTTCGCCACGGACTGCGTACCATGGGTGCAGGAGAAGACTCCGTTCTTTCCACCCAGTTTCTCGATCTCCTCCATCGGCCGGATGACCCCAATCTCATTATTGGCCATCCTAATTGAAACTAGTGCCGTGTCCGGGCAGATCACCTTCTCCAAATGTTCTCGATTGATCGTGCCGTTGTTCTCGATGGGGAGATACTTGTGACCATACCCCTCGTCTTGCAATTGTATGCACGAGTCCAACACACACATATGCTTAGTCTGCGATGTGATGATACGCTTGTTAGACATGTTAATCATTGCCACACGCTTGATCAAAGAAGTATTTGACTCTGTGGCATCAGGGGTGAATACGATCTCCTTCAGATGGACTTCAATGAGTTTTGCAGTCTGCTGACGTGCAACATCAATCGCCTTCGTTATTTCCCAGCCATAGGTGTGTGTGCATGAATGGGGATATCCGTATAGACCGCTATAAACGGAAAGTATAGTATCGAGCACCTGAGGGGCCGTAGGAGTTGTAGCTTGCATGTCAAGGCAGATTGGTTGAGATCCCACTTCTAATATTGTGGTTTGCTTGAGAACACCTATTCGCCATTACTGCTAGTTTCCCAATCGCCCCGTGAGAAATACGGAACGGAAGGCAGAGAGTGAGAAACCGGTAGAAGGGAACATCACCGTACCTGCCGTCAGACTATTCCCAACCTCCGCAGGATTGAGTCCGGTATTATTTATGAAATTACTGGCATATATTTGTCGCCTCCCGAGATCCACTTTTGCTACCGCCTCCCCATCCTTCCCACTCAAGGATACAAATCTGCGGTGCAGCTGTGCTGTCAATCCGCTCTTCAGCATTGGAGCAGGGCTGAGTGAAGCGCAAGAGAAGTTTGTAATGTATTGAACAACTTTGACGGCCGTCATCATGGTGCAAGAGTTAAAAAATTGTGGGGTGTCCTGCAGGGATGTGGCTCTCGTATGGCAGCAGTGGAAAGGTAAATGTGAGAGGAAGAGTTAAAAATTGCGGTATGGATTGTTTGAGCTGCGGAGGTGTTGAGGGGAGAAAAAAAGGGTTGGGTGGATTGGAGTATTATACAGTAGTAAAGCTACACGTATGTGAATGAAGCAGGGTGGTAGGTCTTGGCAACGACTTTTTTGCTTGGGTGGAGAGATGCTGTGTGACAGGCTCGGAATCTGGAAATGGGGAAAGTGTGAAAGTTCAGCTGGAATCCAGTACTATTATTCCATGATGTGGGGATCTAGAAAAAAATTATGATATGGTGGAGGCCGTCTATACACAGTACTAAGTGGGACGCGCGGGGGGACGCAACGGGGGACGCCTCGGCAAAATTAGGGTAGAAAAACCATGTATATAGGGCCAACCAATAACATATTTGAGATATGACATAATCAAAAAGTAGACACCTCCTGTTCCCCGTAAATATAAAAATAAGTAATGTCATACTATCATATTATTATTAATAATAGAGAAAATATATGAACTACCCTAGTAATTTAAACCTCAACCCATTGTTGTTCAGCAAAATTTAATGCCAAGGCGTCCCCCGTTGCACCCCCCAGAGCGTCCCACTTAGTAATGTGTATAGACGGCCTCCACCATATAAGGGACATGTTGTAGAGGTGTAAAATTATGGGAACCCTTACGAGGAGGTCTTGGAAAATTTGGAGTGAGACAGGCGGTAAGATCCTGCAACCTCCTCTAAGTTACCGGTAATTAAGTTACCCGACTTGTATCATACTTATCATGAATTAGATTTTTCCCTTTGTCGTCATGTGAAATCACTCGTTCCTCCAATTGGCATCATGCCCCCGTCTCCTGTGCCAAGACCCCCCTCCATATTCCATGTTCCCTTTATTTCTAGCATCGCGCTACTCCTAACCTGCTAGAATTATGGGAAGTTCCACCGTACATCCTTTCCATGGGGTTACCTCCAGTCACAGGGATGGGTTACGCTCCTCCAGAATCGTGCCCTATGGATCCCAGGAGGGGCCAGTGGGGTGTGCGGGATATGCGGTTCGGCCCCCACAAATGTTTGCTGAGTTGGGTCTCATGGGGGGAGAGCAAAATCGTTCTGTAGTCTAATAGTGTAGTGGTGTTCAACCAAAGACTGACTCTCCGCCTCCCTATTTAGGTTTAGGGTGAAAGCTTGATTGCTCGAGTACTGTACGAGTACCTTTTGGGCGTTTCGGGGTTTCCGTGGTGTTAAAACCAACTACACCATGAAACAGCATTCCGATATTCGATGAGCACCCCCCTATCGTAGGGCAAGAAGGCCAGGCACACCGGGTTATCAGTAGTCGGGTAACTTAATTACCGGTACCTTAGAGGAGGTTGCAGGATCCTGCCGTTTGTCTCACTCCAAATTTCCGAGATCTCCTTACAAGGGTCCCCCATAATTTTACACTACTACAAGTACAACATGTCCCGCGTATGATATCAACTTTTTTCTAGATCTCTACATCACGGGATACTGGTGCTGGGTTCCAGCTGAACATTCACACTTTCCGCAGTTCCGGGTTTTGAGCCTGTTGCACAGCACCCCCCCCCCGCCCAACCAAGAAAGTCGTTGCCAAGGCCTTCCATCCCGTTCATTCACGTGGCATTATTATGAGCCCCCCACCCATCTGACCCGTTCAAAATAAATTATTTTCGCCCCCACCTCATCCTGAGCTCCAAACGTCCTCACACCCGCAATTTTTGACTCTTCCCCAAAATTTACCTTTCCGCCTCTGCTATCTGATAGCCACATCCCTACAGGAGGTTTCACAATCTTTTAAATTTTGCACCGTGGCGATGGCCACCAAGTTTGTTCGATGCGTTGCGAGCTTTTCTCGTACTTCACTCAGCCCTGCTGCAAAACAGCCTAAACAATTCACCAGTAAGTTGGAGGATGTCTATATTTGGTTATCAACACGCATGCTAATAGGTCATTGATTGGTGGGCAGAGACATTTCAGACAATGGGTCACATGGCAGATAAGAAAAGGTCAAAGAGCATGGCCACCACCGAAGATTCCTGGGTGGGTATTCGGGATCACAACTTGACAAGTAGGTTGAACAGAATATTTAAGTTTTATTATTGCACTAAGGTTAATGAGTTACTAATTGCTGGATAGAAGTCCCTGATACTACGGGGGGATAGAGCACCAGTGTAAAAGGGAGGAAGTCCAAGTGGACAATTTCCTCATATTCAAAAATGACAATCCACCAAGCGGAGATGCGGTTGAATGTTCCATTGACCTTACCTGGAATCCCGGTCAAGGAGATGCTAGAAGGGAAAAGGGTTATGTTGGGAGAGGACATGGTATTGTGGGCGAAGAGGGATGTCTATAAAGGCTTGGTGAGTTACATGAATGTGGGAGGATACCCAACAGAGGCCGATCCCGACTTTAAAGAGGCCAACATAAACGATCTTGTAGTTCTTATGATCTATCCCCTACTCAGTTTGTTTAAAGATCATACCACGCAGAAGCTACACTTATCTCGAGAAAAGGAGATTACCTCGACCGATTCCAGTACTAGTGGTATGGAGGAATTCGTGGTGATGGACTACGTATCTCTCGGTCAAAAGAAATAGGTTTTAGTTGTTGAAGCAAAGAAGGCCTCTCTCGGAGAAGCAAGAAAGCAGTGCTTTCTCTCTCTGAAGGACATGCGGGATTGTAACGGCGGTGGCGCAGTTTATGGATTCATCACAATGGGAGATAGTTGGAGAATGATCTCCTTTGATGGAGAATTTAAGATGAGTTAGAAGATTGAGTTGCTGTTTGAAACTATGGATAAGGAAGAGGAGCGATGGATGGCAGATTTTTCCATCCTGGTCGATTGTTTTAATGTTGCCTTGAACAATGGAGCGATGGGGCCGATTGAGGTTGTTTGAGGTGATAATTTGTTCCGTCTCACCCCGGCCCCTTGCATCGAGGAAGAGGATTCCCTCTTCTTTGTTTCTTTTACTATCACAGTTGTCGAGTTTTTTTCCCTTGTTTCTTGCTTCATTTCCAGTGCCTTTAGGTGTCCAGGGGCATGGTCGTAATTCGACTACACATCTTTTAGTTACTTGATTTCTCTTTTGCTTATGTTCTACCCTCTTGAGGTTACCATGTATTGCTCTAATCGCTTCACTGATTGTTTGTGCCTTCGATATAGCTTTACTGTAATTCTAGTCGCAATGCGTAGCCTACCTCTCCATTATTCTTTTCATGCATCCTGATTACATCACTCTGTTCTTAGCACTTAAGCACTTTTCAGAATTGGGTCTCTTTTTTTTTTTTTGTTGTAGAAATAGCGGCAAGAAACTGCTAGAAGAAGAAAAAAAACACTTCGCTCCGGCACAGGTGTGTTTCGGTAGAGTGATGTCCCGGAACAATTGCACAAGTGAGTTTTGGTTGCCGTTATCTGGCTTACTGGGTTGATGTCGTCCCACCTGAGTAGCATTTTGGGAACTCCGTCGTGCCTGTGGGCAGCAGCATGTGAGAGTAGTATCTGGCCACAATTATGCGTCTTGTTCGAGATTGACCTCTTCAAGCCCGTTCAGCATCTTCCTCACTTCTTCACGTCTATTACGAGCAGCTGGTACAGGTAGCGTATACCCACAAAAATCTCCTTCGCGGCAATCAGGCTCCAGAAATAGCTTCAGCACAAACAATCTCGCGCACTCAGAGAGTTCCAACTGCGCATGGACGCTCCTGTGCACAAAAGAATATTCCAGAAATGGTGTGTCCCTGGTGTCGAGAGATGGTAAGGCCGAAAGGGCCTGGACTTGCTAGGAAATCAGATAGGTCAAGTAGACTTCTACAATTGTTGAGTGAGGCCTGCTGAAAATATCTGGATGAGCGGAAAGGTACTCTTAGAGAGTAAAGTGGATTAGTCGCACATTTGATGCCTCCATGTCCACCACAATAAGCCCTTGGCAGCAACCCACCAGTGCCGACGTCGAAGGGATGGTGCCAGCATTGCATTTGGTGGAGCGACTGCCAGCGTGTGGCGGAGATCATCTACTATAAGTAGCTACTGCGCATTGCTGATCCACATTAGTGCTACCATCCCGGTCTTGATTTATCCTCACCCTGCGCCTTTATCCGTCTTATTATTGTACTATAAGTATCCCCCAAACCTGACCACTCTGTTATTTTGCTATGCTCTTCCCATCTCCAATGGATTTCATGTTTAGGGAAACTTGTAGAAGCCTAGGCATATCTATCGGAGGAAGATGTGCCGTGGAAATTCCAGTACCATTGCCCCTATATATCATATATTTCCAACATATCTTCGGGAACCCCCTCCAGCATGCCCATAATAATATAATAAATGCTTTGTGGGATATAAAGTACCGCGCTCAGGGAAAACTCAAACCAGAATAAATAGAGCAAAAACACAGCCATTAAAACCCATACAGACCAGGTATCTGTTTATTGGTGCTCTACTCAACTGCTTACACTTGTGCGTAATGGTGTGATCCGATTGTTGTATTGAATGGCCGAAATCACCTTCAATTCCAAGTATTATAGTGTGCAGGGGTGTCACGCAGAATCTAAGCGGATGCTACCGACCCTATTGTTAAATATTCTTACTGCTTACTATCATTATTGCAGTGTCCGACCAGGGAATTTCAGGCCAAGGATTTATTTTGTTTCCATGGCAACATTTTTATATCAGTACAGTACAAGGAGGCGATGGTAGAAGGAGGGATGAAAAGAGCCTTATGCTTTGCTTGCAGTATACCTAGCCGGCGTGGTAGAGCCGCGCTTGCTTTTTTTCGAACAGTCGACACCTGTCCAACGAGCTTCCCCCGCTGCCTGCCTGCCCGTTCACTAAGAACAAACTAAGGAAGACGATATCTGAGAATTGCTTTCTTTTTGTCTTAGTAGCAGGGTGCCCCGGGCGAGGTAGCTTGGGTGTTTATATAAAGGCTACAGATTGCGATTCCCCTTTCATCCCATAATTTATTATATACCCAGCACCGAGATTTAGGAGAACATTTTCACCCTATATTACTCAATATTTGATTTTGTATGACCGTTCTGAATCGCGGTGAAATTGGAGGCGAATGTGTATGGGAACGAGGGATAGAAGTGACTTGCTTGACTTCCTAGGTGGGATAAACTGCTTCCTTAGGGGCATAAACTCTTAGAGATATCGTACTGCGACATAATATAAACATCTCTAAGACAACTTGTATAGTCTTAAAGACAGTATCTACGAGTGACAGCTGACCGACTGGGGACTACGAAGGATTCACCTAGCGTCTTGTCTTTTGCTGTATAGCGAAATACACTACGGTACGCGAACTTCATGAACTGGATCGCCAACAACTTGACGAAGCTAGATTCACAGACTGACTTTGGGTTCACGTTTGACACAGCATTGGGGTGAATACAGGATCTACGAGAGCTATTATGGCCGCACGACCCGATTTTTGCAGCAGGGCGAGACTCTTCAGGAGTTCTCCCAGAGATTCCGCAGTTAGAGGTCGAGAAGGAACTATTCTCGGGTCTCTTCCCGGAACTGCAATCGTCCTAACAAATGCAGGTCTCGGATGGCAGCGCAACTGTATGCGAAAGGAACTGTTCCGGGTTGCTCTTGAAAGCTTACTTTTTATGTCCCTGGTTAAACTGTCGTTGTTTTCCTTCCACCGTACTATAGGCTCTTTCCATCAGTGTGGTGAATATCCGATGGCAAAGATATGTAAGGGGAAGAGGTTACGTGGACTCGGTACTCGGTCCGAAAGCTAATTTATAGATTTCGAGTAACTTAAAAGAAACCTGTAGCGGTGCTATAGGTGTCCGCCGCTGACAGCCGTCCAGACGCGACGGACGACCAAGTGCCCATCTGCCTCAAGCGCCTCTCGATTTCTGCTCCCCGTCCTGTCAAGACCACAAAGATGGATGCCCTGGGCTTAGATTCACCCTTAGGGGCATGCTGTACTGTACATTACGGGCCCGAAGCCTGGCCATAGCAAGACTGTTCTCGGGGCTCAGGAATTATAACGCAGTATGCGATGTCATGCGTAAACAAGAATTCGAGCACACCGTTAGAACTATTATCTAAGTTAGCCATTCCGCTTGGTCAATGATCGAACCGTTAGTTCTTGAACAAACATAAACTCTGGTCGCAGTCTGGATTTGTGGTGTAACCTATAATTGTGTAAGCATCTCACTACAAAAAAATTACGTAACGCAGCATACCTTGGTCATATTTTTTCCACCGACCTTGGGGAGGCAGAAAGAAGGGAGGGATTTCGAAAAACCCGGGGGGATATCACTGAATATGATGTGAACTCTTGGTTGGGCTCATATCCCAAGCTTTTAGGAGGCCCTCGACAATTTTTGTTCCTCGCTGTCGTGGGCATAACGAGTGCCATCCCCTGTTGGAGGCACATAGGCACCACCACCCCCCACCCTTGGCTTATTTCGAGTGAGAATCCCTGGATATAACTCGATTAGCTTAGCGATCCAAGTCAGCTAGAAAGTGGAGAAAACAACCAGTGGCTTGTGCATAGCCCCTTCAAAAGCAAATCTATCCACTCTAGCTCACCAACCGGTCCTACGGTACGGTAGAAGCTTCTCCCCGCTATGATTATTATTATTATTTTTTCTTGACTCTCCAATTATGGCATTATCGTCTGGAACCTTCTTGAAACAAAGTTGACCACTCCGAGGCCGTCCCGCCGACCAACCAGATCTGAAAATCCCTGCTCTGGAAGTAAAACATGGCTCCAGCAGATACGGGCCGCCACGGAGCAAAGGGGCTCAGGTGGAAACCAACCTGACAAGATTCCGGACCGACCCGCATCTGTAACATACCGGTACTGCTTGGGTGGCAAAAATATGTATGATAGACCAAATAAGAAAGATTTATATGCCCGAGATCCTACAAGTCAGCCGTAGTGTGTGAAAGCTCACGGTGGGGTAATGGCGTCAGAAGTCGCATTTTTCCTCCTGCCTCCCGCAAAGCCGAACCCAATGTCCCAGCACACTTGCGCCACCAGGGGGAAGAAGGGAAAAGAGACGGTAGAAACCTTTTTCGCTTTTACCTATTACACCCTCCTGCTGATCAACCGGAAACCCCGATCAGGAAATGGTCACAGACCACTATTAATCACTCGTCCCTGCATGCCCCTGATCCTTCTGCGAATTTATACCGGTTGTACCTGTGAGGGTGACTTTTCCACCCAAGCGCAGGAGATCAACTGACCAGCTGACTGGAATCTAGCCATACACTTTACGCTTGGCAAGTGCGGCCTCCCAGCCAGTTGATCCTCCGGAAGAAAGGTAAGGCCAAGAGGGTGATTGGAGAACTCTTCCCAAGCACGTGATTTTCAAAAGTTTCCCACAGGTTTCACAATGGCACGTTTGCGGAGCCGTGAGACAACTCCAATTGGTGAACAGTCAGAACATGGCGCGAGGCGGTGGATCTCGAGTGAGCTGGGGAGAGTCCATTGGAGCGACCGAGTCAACAAATCAGCCATTTCGCAGCCAGTATTGGGTACAGTATAAGCTTCCAAATCGCTCCTCCAAATACGATGTTTTACTCCCTGGCATTCCAGAATTTCCATTCCCGGCTCCGGCCCCATCTGTGTAACCGACGTTCCAAAAATAAAGGCTGTGGGAGTGATGTCGATAGAGACGTCAACCCGATCATCCACGTCTCCGAAAATAAGATGGGTCATAACCCAATTGGTGTCCCTCCTTTAGCTATCCGTCGTAAAATCCTCCCTAATGCGAGGCCCAGGAAACACTGATACGACACAGATCATGTTCCCCGCAAAAAATGACAGCAAACCCCTTAGGCGATGAGGTCAAACTTCCCCCCTTCCTTCCAATATCCAATGTGTTCGATGGGGTTTGCGAGGAAAATCACAGTTCAAAGTGGACTGACGATGCGTCTTTTTTTGTTTTTTTCCTCCGGCCCGAGGCTGCAAGTGCAGATCACTCGATACCTTCAAGACAGCCAACCACCGGCCATGCGTTGTCTCGTTCTAAATACCGCCTATATCTCCGGCTATTAAAAGTCCCCTCCTCAGGAAGTCTACGTCCATCGTGGTCATCACGTATCACTCGGATAAACTAGCCCTACCAGTCACCTATTTGACCACACAAGTCCACTCATGTATCCCTCCCTCAGTGCCAGTTTGGCGAACCAAATCGGAATTCGAGGAATTCCGGTGTGTTGTTTCGAGAGATACATACCTTCCAGCCCAGTGATTCTCCCACCCCGCCCCCCTTTTTTCTTCCCTTTTCTCTTTCTCATTTCAATTACGCCAATCGACCATCGCACACATAGCACCTCCGGTGTGATGATTGCGGAGAATAAGAGATGACGAGTCTCTCGTCATAATGAGACTCTCGTTCGTGATTGGCAGCGTTCATGCGGCTCTCCCGTTCCTCTGGCCCAACATTCGAAGGCAGGGCACGTGGTCAACTACGTAAAGCTACGTTTTATCACTTACGAGAGGAGAAGAGCCAGGCTTTTTCTTTTTCTTTTTCCCCCTTTCCTTTCTTTTCTCCTTTACCACACAAAACAGTTGATATCAGAATCGGGAGATTCGGGACCACGTTAGCGTGACTGTAAGGAACATTGTGGTCGTTATGGATCTGGGTCTGTTGAAAAAAACCCGAGCCGGTAACAAATATTCTGGCCCGGGGTTGCGTAGGACAGGACCCCTTCCTTTGTCGTTCGGCTTTCCCGTTGCGTCGAGGACACGCGAGCACGTCAGGACTGTCAACGCTCGCATCATACTGTAGTCATCTCTACGGACCTGTCGAAAGATTTCCATGATGTAAGAGGGAATCCCATTATTTTACAACAAACTGATCGGCCAAGAATGCTTGTGAATCGGCCCGAAACATTGAGAAATTCCACTGCAATAGAACGACGCCACTTGCCTTACCACTCACCCGCCCATCCTGCGAGCCCCTTCAAATCGCACCTCTTCTACACACAGTATCACTCGCCTACGATGAACATAACGTTGGTTGGCGTTACCACGATGCACATTCCCCCGCCCAGCGTCGTAAGCGTCATATCCGCTGGTTTCGACTCATGTGGTGGCCCCCAAAAGTGCGGCAGCTCGAGCCATCCCATTCTCCAGCGCTGCGCGATAATGATGGATCCTCTCTCCTTCTCGATTTTCGCACTTCTCCGGATCGGCTGTGCGGGGCATGCGTGGTGTCGATGCTCGAGTGCGACCTGGGATGGCGCACTGACCTGCTTATCGAGAGGCCGATCGTCAGTACATCAACGATTTCCTCGCTATAATTCTCCGATGTTTTTGAACTTGATCGTGGGCTTACAGGTAATATCACTCGGAATAGTAGCCCTCGTTTTCTCCCTTTCGCCCCGGCTAGAATACGGGTAGTGGGGCCAGATGCCGCTGACATTAGTGACGACCTGGAAAACGCACAAAGTTAGTCACTCAGTGCGTCTGTGGATGCTGGCGAACTTACCCCCCGGCGAAGCCAGAAATACATTGCATATTGCGAACTGGCCCGGGGAATTTGTAGGGGCCCCGCCCGGAAGAGGCACAGCCCAAAGGGAAAACACAGACCCTGAGGACTTGCTGAGGATTTGAGCCTCTAGAACGTAGTAATCACTCAAGAGAATTGGTCTACGAGTACTTGGGTGGTCACAAGGCACAATACATCCCCAATCGCCCGTTCAATTCTCCTAATCTAAATCAGATCTCAGCAGGCCACCCCGCGAGAACAATGCTCCCCACAATAAGCTTATTATCGTTTAGGCTGATTCGAAATGTGTGCTGGCAAAAAGAGTCCAGATCAAAGAGTGGCGAGGTCGTTCGTTGACTTGTCCAAGATGTCTTATCCTACTTAATTTAACTTACGAGCAGCAAGTATTTCATTCTATTTTAATTTGGTTTATTCTTCTTCGGTTCCGGTTTTTTTTTCCCCTTCGAGGGGGGCTACTGGGTTTCCCTTAATAGCCGCTATTGGCTGCTTACTTCCTGTTTTTCTTCATAGAATAAATGCCAGCTATCATGTCGTGCATATTATGTTCTTCCCCGCATAAGTTAACCCATAATCTACCCTATCTCTGCCCCGCCAGGAGTCACAGAGGTGCGAGTATCATAGGTCTCCAAGACCACACACCTCGGTGATGCAATTTGTCGAACATCCAAGTGAAAATCCGCGCTTGGCTAGCTGCAACAATGGTTGTGTGGATGATTTAGGGATGGAATAGACTACTTGTATTTGTACCGCACATGGGATCACACCCAATGTCGGTAATGGCGCCTCGACCTATCAACGCTTGCCCCCCCCAGAGGGGAGTAAAAATGAAAAACGAAAAAAACCAAATGAAAACGCCAAAAACTGGGATTCGGTTCGAAGGTTGATATGCAATATGCAAGATAGGAGGACATATTAAGCGTTAACTCATCAAAAGTCGGGTTAGAAAGCCCGCGGGCTTCCAACGGGCAATATATCATGCATCCTTGGCGGGGAGTCCTCTACCAGTGTATTCAGATGGTTTTCATGCAACAAATCATTGCGAACGTTCCATGTGAAAATTGGTGTAGGGTGTGGTATCATAGCGGTGGTGGTGGGTAGGGTTTAGGTGGCCGGGTTTTCCAGAGAACCCCCATCCCCTCTCCACCACCACCACCACCACCACCACCACCACCACCTCCCCCTCCTCCAGCCGTACTCGTTCCCACTAACCTATTGGGCAGCGGGTCCTGCAGATCCATAAAACGTGGAGTCAGACGAATTCCCAAAGCATATCCAAACAAGGATATCATCATATCCTGTTGAAAAGTGGTGTCCCACCTTAGTCTAGCAGATCGTTCGCAGACCCAGCGTGACCCCTCCAACTCAGTTATGCAAGCCGATGGCTTGCATAACTCAAGCGCTATGATTCGCAAGACTGCTACCAATACCACGCCAGAGCGCTCGGGTATTTGGCGTGTAAGCCGTTTCGAAAGCGCCTTTTAACCTCCAGTATTATTTCTCAGCACGAGCCTACGAAGATCCCCTCACTACACGTGCCCTGATGAGGGGGGGAAATCCCACGCAAACAGACAAAGCGCAATAAAAGCATCCAAGGGGGGAAAGTACCTCCGGAGTGCCCGCTTCCTTCCAGTCGAAACCCTCCCCCCACACACTTGAGATACCTTTCGAAATTAAGGAAAAATTTTCCACTTTCCGGTACTGTACCAGCACAGCAGCTTACTTGGTTTCAAGGTGCTCGTATTTTTCCTTTCACGCCATACTAGCAGACGCCACGATGCGAAAATCATTACAAACGGAAAATATGGCATGCAGACTACCGTACGGCACTATAACTCGAACAATAATAGTACGAGTAAAGAAAGGGAAGAAAGAAAAAAAGAAGAAAAAAGACCGGCCAGGATGAGAGATATATTTTTTCCCCTTACCATTGTATCCTGATGTCGTGTGACTGATTGACAAGAAAACACGAATCAAGGGTCCTTGGCAGAAATAAGAATTGGGGGGGGCATAATCCTAAGCTTGCAAGTGGAACGCATGCCATTGTCTGTCCGTCACTTCCCCCGCACTAAATCATTACCCCTGGGCTAACTGGCAACTAAATTTGCGAGTATGATAGCTCGCTTCGGCGTTCTTCTCCACAGTTTCAAAGAATCGCGAGAACCCGCTGGAAAATATGGCTCACAATGCACGACAATTGTGGTAAACAATAGGCTACATACCGGTACGATTACGTTAATCCCAAGAGTCCAGGCCAACCGTACTCGAGTATCATACTCGAGTACAGTACATGCCGCCCTTCCCTTCCGCGTCCGGTCCAGGTATGCACAGCGGTAGACGGGTTCTCATTCCTGAAATCTCCCCCCACTTGATTGATCTGGTGGCTTCAAGGAGCACCGGTACTCGAGTATGTGCGGTACTAGCGCGGTCGAGTGGAAAGCAGACAAGTTAGGGTGCGAGTGCTCCTACTTTGTAGACTACTCGAGTATGGTACTCGTACAGGTATGGTAACCGCCACCACCACTTCAACCCTGCCACGCGAGTGGGAGAGCGGATTAGTCAAGGCGCACAGCAACGCCCAATTATCCCGAATACCGAATAACCGAAGACAGCCACCGCACACAAATGGGGAAATGGGACATGAATAATAGGCAAAATTCCCCTTTGTCAACGCGAGCCATCATTAGCGCACATGGCACATCAATCCTCCTGGCCCACCACCACCACCACCAACCCAACTCTCATTTCTCCCCTCTCTCCCAAGCAACATATTAGCCTAGGCGTCCCAATTGGCGGTAAATGTCCAGAGTAGCCTGATAAAAAGGGCGAATGTAGCCGTCTGTCACAGCCGGGGCCACAAAGGGGAGGTAAATGTCCCCCCCCTCGCACCCACCCACCCACACACACACATACTCGAGTACATACACACACCACCAAATGAACTTATCAAACCCGTGGATTTGGAGAGCGTGATCTGGGGGATCGACAATACTGCGGAAAAGCCTACCAACCTACCTACCTACCGGTACTTGTACAAGGTACAGTGCACCATTATTATTTGTGTACCGCCGTGCTGTGACTTTGTGTACTGTACTCGTACAGTACGATACGAGCACACACACACACACCCTCCTCCACTCTACCGTACTCCAGTAAGGAGCTGTGTCGCTCGCTCGGTCGGTCGGCCCGGATCTGTCGTTCCATTCCCCCGAAACAAAGAGTAAACACTTCACCAACTTTTTCCCAGCTCAAGACATGAGCTATATATATATATATATATATAATGCATAGGCTAACCGTTGCAGTAACCGTACTGGCAGAGCAGGTAACTTGTAACATGTCATACATAGCCCAACCTCGAGACTCCGTTTTTTCGTCCCCTCGTCGAGCGAAAAAAAAAATCCGACTCTCTTGCTTAGATTCTGACCAATGGAACTAACTATGGAAGATTGTAATACGCGAGCTCATCATGTTTAGAGTTAGTGTACTGTACTGTACAATAGTGTATGCAAGGGACCTTGAGCCAACCGGAAGGGGGGGAGGTCCGAGTGTTGGGACCAGGTGATTTTACTTATGATATACGGTACTACGAGTTAAGAGAACCGCTGTAAAAAAGAAAAAAAGAGAGGGATTAAAAGCAAAATCCACGTTGACGATATTTTTTTCTATTATATTGAGGTAAAAACCAGTTATTCCTCGGATCCGAGCATACCTACCGTACCTGTCGTACCTTTTACCCACTCGAGTGATTTAAACTACAATAATAATAATTAAAAAAAAAAACCTCTCGCATTGTTGTTCCCGCATAGAGGCATAATTTAGTTACATGTGGTCGAATGGAATGGAATGAAAATGATGTGTGGAATGGGAATGAGGTCGTGTGAGAACAACGCCCGAGCAATCCATGATTAGGTATCCAGTTTGCTATGATACTTGTATGATACAACTTGGTATGATACTGCGACGACGGTTTACCGTACTGTACAATACCTCACCTATGACACAAATTTAATAAATTACCTATGATACTTATAGCGAACAGAATTTTTCACCAATGTCTTTTTTTTTTTTTTTTTTTTTTCCCCTCTCTTTGGCGGATCTATTCTCCGCCAACATCTAAACGGCGTTATATACTCGAGTAACTGGAAACATGGAAAGTAGGCAGGTATCATGAACCGTTAGACTAAGGTACTCGAGTACAGTACTCGTAGGAAGGAGGAACAAGTGGTCAGGATCTAAAAACTCCAGCCCGGTTGCGAATTTAACCATGATGTTCAAAGATCCAAAGCCTGCACACACGGACCCCGAGAGAAGGAAAGATGTCGCAACATTAGTCCCTGCGGGGTAGATTCCTTTTTTTTTTTTTTTTTTCTTCCCTACTTTCTTTTCTTGGGCTTGGTCGGTTTTGGAAAGCTTACTTGCGAATTGATCAACACCTTTCTCCGGTAACCGTGGAGGAATATAGGGCGATTTTCACACTGCGATCCGATATACGGTATGGCGGTTTGCCGTTCCCCACGCTTGACCGTGGCACGGAGACCGAAATTTTTTTTTTTTTTACATTTTCGTTCTTTGTGACTGTGCTTCTACGGTACTTGGTTTTCTTTCCCATCATCTTAGACATCGTTTGTACAGTACTCGAGTACCGTGTGTATGTGCCGTGATACCGCTTTCGGGTCAATGATGGTACAAGTAGGTTCGGTACTGCGATGGTGAACACAGGTATCATCGGAATTGAGCACAATTGGGGAAGGGCCCGATATGTCAATGGGTACATATCCCATTTATCCCATTTCATATGTCATGTCATGTACCAATAGTCCTTCATGCGTGCGTACCTGCGTGTGATAACAATAATAATAAGTGGTACAAGTAATATTGTACTTGTATGATACTCGAGCGCCGGTACAGTACGAGCACCGGCAGATTTGCTAAAGGCTGGGAAAAAAATTTGCCCATCTGTTTAATTAGCAATTAGAGCTTGGCAAGCCACTGAACTCGAGAATTCACAATGCCGGTATATGATTCTTCAGAGCGGAATTTTCAGTACGCCCCCCCCCCAGTGAACGAACGCTGTTGCGCAATCAAGCTCTGAGAGCTTTGGGCTCCCATTCGCAACCTCGAGGGAATTTACTCGAGCACAGTACCGTACCGTACGTACTCGTACCCATATGGCAGGATTGAAAGCCACGCCCCTTTCGGTCTGCCACCACGGGAAAAAAAGGCGACTTCGATCCCATGACATGAGCACGATACTCGAGTACCGGTATCCTTTCGTAAAAAGTCGGACTCGCGCTACCGGTAAGGTCTGTCCAATTGGTTCTCGCTACCAATACTTGCTCAGAGTTGTGGCGGTTTGGAAGTTATTGTGCCTTCTCGCTGGCTCGGCTGCCCTTAGCTTAACTCCAGTTCCACTCTTACGAAAAGATACGATACCGGTAATCAAAACTTTCAGCAGCCCACCATCTCGATAATGATGGACGACGACGATGGTGGTGGTGGTGGAGAAGGATTTGAGAGCCTTCAGATCTGGACTCACGGATATCATGTGGCGCTCAGCTGGCCTGAACGCTTCCAGATTGTGCTCGAGTGCTGTACTTGTACTGCACCGTACTAGTACTCGTACAGGTTTCGGTAAGTCCTACATAAGCGAAAGTGAGGACAGGTGGATAAGCACGGGATCCGGTATGAAGTACCCGAAATGCAGGGATCAAGAGTCTGTACTCGAGTACCGTACCGGTAGTCTACTCGAGTATGGCAAGCTATCTGCACATCTGAGCGCCCACACCAAACCCAGCCCAAATGTCCCGGGACTCCCATGCCGCATACCGTGAGGTAAAAAACAAAAAAACAAGCCCAACAAATGCTCAATGTTGGCTTCGTTATCCCAATTCCGCACACTGGATGCGAGGATTCCCTTCCAGAAAACCCGAGTGGGAGAGTGGTTCATCGGATGAAACAGAGAAATAGATAAGAAGTGGAAAAAAAAACAAAAAAGACAGCGTGGGATGAGGCTGTGTGTGCAAGGGGGCCGTGCCAAATGTTGGAATGGGAAACCCAGGGAATTGGGCTTCCGTTTGGGAGCCTTTGTCCAATTGGTTCACCGGTGGGAGAGCTCCGTCGAGGAAACAGCTGTGTGTGTGTGTTCTCCCTTCGCTCTGGGATGACGTCTGTCGTGTGGGGGAAAGGGGAGATTGACAAGGCAAGGGGAGGAAAGTGAGGGTAAAGGGGGGGGGATCCTGGGTACTCGAGTAAGTCGAATGTGGGGTGTTGGGCCCGGGCATCAACGCTTCAAGATTCCCAACTTTCCATTTGGTTGTTGTCCTGTACCCCTGTAATTATTTTGTCGAAATTTGCTTTTCAAAATGGGTTAAACTCTCTGTACACTTCCTTAATACCGGTTACCCGTATCATGCTAAGAGTGTTGGTCTCGAGGGGATCAATTTCACCTCCCATCAAACAGTTCAGGAACCGGAAACCTGGAAGCGAAACGTTGGAATGCGTGCCGTAACTCGAGTACTCGTACTATTAACAGTACTATACGTGGGGGTAACTTAGCTTCCCACGAGGATAAGAAAGAAAAAGAAATGAGGAAGAAAAAAATGTTAGGCACAAGGATGGGAAAGCAATTGGGTCCCAATAAAATGGAGACAGCCTCGTGAGAACAAATCAGACTTAAGGTGAAAGATCGGAAAAACTTCTCAAGGACCCTCTGAGCACCCCCCCCCCTTGCCGCCATGTCATCGATCATGTGGGTTTGCCTTGCAAGTAGGAGTACATTTCCGAACTTCCCACAAGGTTTCCAGCTCCGACATCTCGGCGCTGGGCGTTCGGTTGCCGATATCGGAGTATCACAGTGATATCCTTTCCAGCTGAAAAAAAGGGAGGAAAAAGTATGGAGAATAAGAAAGAGCGGGAGGGAGAGCTTGAACAGTGCCAGTGCCGTACAGTAGCACAATTGAGGAGCTGCTGATACGGCCCTGTACGTTGTTAGAGTACAATATCACAGTCATGTATCGCCAATCTACTCGTACAGTACGCTACAATACCGGTTCTGACTGCCCACAGAAATGGGATGACCAGGGCAGCACCCTTACCCCATACGATATATGCCAGTTGTCAATCAATCTAATGTGATAGAGTGCTCGAATAGAACCACTTCCACTCCGAAATTTAATTAAAGTTGAGGGATTTGGGAAGGGGATTGGGTGGCGAACCGTAGCGGGCCACAGTGTCACAGAATACCGCACAGTATTCGGAGACCGTACGGGTCTGCATTTTCTCTCTTGTACGAGTACTTGTAGTAGCTGCCACCGTGGGGTGTGTGAGATAGTTACCTAGATAGGTTGATAAGGTTTACTTAATATAAGCATATTTATTTATTTATGTTCATTATTGAATGGGGCTTGTGGTTTGGATCAAGTTGCTTCAGCCGCCGGTAAAAAAATATTAGAGTTGGATGAACTCCGGGAACGGTTGGCAGGCTTTGCTGGGTACGGCGGGAGAGTCCTCCTGTGTGGAGGAGATTTTGCAAAAGGGTGTACTGTGGGCCCTATGGTACCAGTACTCGAGTCGCACACTCGAGTAATAAAACGGGGGTAGGTCCGACCAGCTGTGGACGAGGCTTTCCGCTGGCTTTTGTCCTCCAAACCAATGTGCGCAGTGGTGCGGGGCGCGTTGCTGTCGCTCCATTACTGGGAACAGCTACGCTGGTACTGTACTGTACTCGTACTTGGAGCCATGCTCACCTTGTGGCCATACATTCGACCGGCATTCCTCCAGTAGCCTTTTTACTCCTGTGGATCATCATCTCCATAGTCTAACCGCTGTATTAGACTCCCAAGGAAGATGAATTCTTCACCCAAGTTTTCCGGTTGTTACTACTGTACTCGAGTAGTGAAAACTGCTGGTGGCAAGCTACCGCTGAAGATGTTGAGAAAAAGAAAAACAATGGCGAAAGAAGGCGTCCAGACCAATTGCCGTGGCTCGTAAGTGCGTAGAGAGAGAGAAGAAGTGGTGGTCATCCCAGCGCCCAGTTGTCTCTGATTGACGCTCACCGTAAAAGCCGCTCCATACCGATAATACCGGTAATGTTGTTTTTCCCTCGTGGATCAGGATGGATGTGCTTGGCGGCCGAGAGCCATTCGACTCAGCCAAGTACTGCACCGGTACTTGTATGTCTGAGGCTTCATAATATAAAGAATTATAGGAGAGGAGCGGGAACAGCATTGGCAGAAATCTGTGTTCCGTTCGTAACCAAATTTGACCCCTACAGTACCGGTACTGTAACCTCCTCAACCGCAGGTGGTGAGATACCCGAGAAGGTTGTCCGAGCAGTGTCTATCAAAATGCTTTTTGGCTACTCAACCGCTTGAAGTTGGCATATCGTAGGTCTTGGAATGGCTCAGAATCACTTGCAAGCTTGATGAAGGGTTCGGTTACCGGTACTTGATTCCGCTTTGGGTTCAAGTTTGTCCCTGTTTTTTCTTTCTTTTCTTTTCTTCCCTCCATTTCTTTATTGTGAGCCTTTCTTTGTTGTAAGTTGTAGCCCCACGATTGATGGGCTGACGGGCGGATGGTGTTGTGAGGAACCCCCCACGCCGCTGCGACCCGTAGTTGTGGGATGGCACTATCTTTCTCTGGAAGCCACCCTCGTGGTTTCACAGTCTCACACCGGTACCGGTACCCACCCAGATTAACACATTCACTTCATCCACCCTTACGAGTACACTCACACTCGCTCACACACAGCATCATTCCCTTTTTACTCCTCTTCCCTCTGCTCCCGTCGTGCCCCACTATACTCTTGCTGTATTCACTGTACCTCTCGGCCACACGCACCCGCGTCCTCCCAGAAGTGTCGCCGGTCTTTTCCTCCCTCGTTTGCTTGCTCGCCTGTGGTTGCCTACCTCCCGGTAGCGCTTTTTTGATATTGATGTAGATACGACTATTCCTGCCGATATAGATAGGAGCTACTAGGAAAAGGAATAGAGAGAGGGCGAAAAAAGGAGGATCGAAATGGAAATATTGGGGGATTGGGGGAAAGGGAAAAAAAAAAAAAAAAAAAGCCACCGGCACTGGTGGCCGGTGTATTTCTTACTGATTGCTTGTTCGCTCGGTGGTAGTTCTTTTCTAGGTCCCTATGGCAGGGGCTCACTCTCCGTCCACTCACAATTCACCTTAATTTTCTCTTTTGCTGTCGTCTCTGTGAACTTCCCTTCCCCGTTCTGGGTTCATACATTCCTCTACTCGTGACGTGAACTATAGTATGCACCGAACTGTTCCCTCAAAGATTGGCCGCCTTGGGTGTCACTTGTTCAGAGCCTCTGGCTTGTCTCGGCGGAGGGCCTCGTGAGATTTCCCAGTGGGGGATTGGACTCACAAAGTTGCTCCTCAATTGGTTCCTGCGGGAGTGTTTTGACATAGGAAATGGGGGGGGAGAGGAATATGTGGGTTATGGGTACGGTATACTCTAGTATAGTAGGTACAGCTTTTGATTTAGCACGCCTCATCAGGGCTTACGCCCCAGAGCTCATCATGCTTCACTTCCTAAACCTATCCAAGTGCCCTCTTGCTTAGGATGAGATCAGCTATGGATCCTCAGACACTACTGTATTTAAAGACTACCAGCTGCCCCCTTTGTTTGCTCATCAGAATCATCAGCATCTTCAGTATCATTGTCGCCCCCCCCCCCTCCCCCACCTCTCCTGTTTTACTATTCAGCTATATATTCCTCAATTTTGCCTAGGTCTCGCATATATCTGACCCCCCTCTGCTATTACCGAACACTACCTTAGCCCCACCGTGAATCCCGAACTTCTCTAAATCATTCACAACTATGCCTCCTCATACCAACGAACATTCCGGACATAGCGATAACGACGTCACTCTATCATTAAGCGGTCTTGCCTTACATAGCGAAGCTGGCGCCCCCCACCTCGGCAGCAATCATCGTGCTTCGAACGGGAAAAAGAGCAAGAGGAATATCCTTACAGACTCGTATCTGAAGACTCATAGTGGGAATTTATTTCACGAGACCGATCGTCCTCTTCGTCCCGGGATTTATGCCCCGACGCCCGCGTTTTTCGATCCTGTCACCGAGGACCTCGATCTGCCCATAATCAGAAGTCATTCGGTACGCCTAGTGAAAGCTGGTATCGTTGGTCTTGTTACTCAAGGTTCGAATGGGGAAGCTGTCCATCTGAGCCAATCCGAACGCCGGGCTGTCACCGCTGCGACACGGGAAGCTTTGGATGGTGCCGGCTTTGGCCATATTCCGGTGATTGTCGGTTGTGGGGCTCAGTCCACTCGTGAGTCGATCGAGTTATGCCACGACGCAATGCTTTCTGGAGGTGATTACGCCATGGTACTTCCCCCAGCCTACTATCGCGCCTTGTACAACGGGGAGTCTCAATACGAATTTTTCAGCGATATCGCCACCCAATCACCTATCCCCATTCTCATTTATAATTACCCTGGTGCCGTAGCAGGAATTGACCTTGATTCGGACACTCTCACCAAGCTCTCGAAGCATCCCAACATCGTTGGCTGCAAGCTTACCTGCGGCAACACCGGGAAGCTCGCTAGAGTCGCGAATGCCGCGCCAAGTGGTTTTATGACGATGGGTGGGTCCTCGGATTTTACCTTACAATCCTTGATTTCGGGCGGCAAGGGCGTCATTGGCGGACTTGCAAATATCGCTCCGAGAGCGTGCGCAGAGGTTTTTAACCTCTACGTTGATGGGAGAAACGAAGAGGCTGAGAAGATGCAAGCGGTTGTTGCTCGCGGTGACTGGGGCGCGATTAAGGGAGGTGTCGTCGGAACCAAGAGCTGTCTGCAAACCTATTTCGGATATGGAGGTTTTGGAAGGCGGCCACTTCCTCGGCCAACTCCTGCTCAGGACGTAGCCTACAAAGAAGATTTTCAAGAGTTGTTGCTTTTGGAAGAATTTTTGGAGAACGGATGCCGCGATTCTGACATCCACTCTGAGAGAATAAAGGAATTTCCACAACTTGTTGAGCTCGAACATATGCTTGTATAAGTTCCCTTGCCCTACCTTTTTTAAACACTCTTAGCAGAACTTTGTTTTTATTTTTTCTCTCTTTCGTATCGTAACATTTGTTCGATCGTTTGTTGCTTATCCCCCTGGGGTTTATTTATCGGATTGGGACTGGGGATTTCATGCGCCTAGGGCTGGGTACCTGGGCTGCTTCGGAGCGTCACGAGAAAAGCCGCTAGAGATCACACAACTTGGAGTACTTTTTTTTGGGTTCCCTTTGTCGTTTAGGTTATGCCTTCTCTCTTTCCGGCATCCGTTTTTCTTTCCAACGTTTGCTCTTTTTTCTTTTTTAATTTCATACTCTCTGCTTGTCACTTTTCCTTAGGTAGATTGGACTCACAAGAGGAAAGGGGGGGGAGGGAATTGGAATGGTAGAAAAGGGGCCTGATTGATTGTTAATGTCACGGTTCTTTCCATCTTATCGTTATATTTAAGGTATTATATCTATGATTACCTGTGCGTCGCGATATACATTTCCCATATCGGCAACTAGCATTGATTTCTCGACCGACCATATCACAATAATGGTAATCATCTTTCCCAATTCTTCAGTTAAGGCTTGCAACTCGAAACTCGAAACTCGAAACTCGAAACCCCACTCCCCGCCTTATCGATAAGCCAGTCGAGTTACAGTATCATAGCAAAGTGCCACGCAACCAAGCATTGACAAGGTCCTTCACCTCTCACTCTCATGCACTCTCACACTCTCCCTCACACACTCTCTCTCCTTCGCTGGTTTGGCGGATAAGTTGGGTATCATTGGGCAGGTATTCAGATGTCGTATGTACTTAGGTATTCGAGTACAGTACCGATTTATGTATGATATTCTATTCCTCATGCTAGTCAGTTTTGCCACCATCCATCCATCCATCCATCCATGGTCGAGTTGAGTTGAGTCGAGTTGAGGATTACTCGTATGTAGACCACACACCACCGTAAGCTACCAAAAGTGGATATTCCACCCGAAGCATGACTTTCGCTTTTGTCCACAATTGACGATACTTTGCTATTATTACTCTAACCGCCTTTTTACTGTGCTCGAGTACTTCCCCCTCTCCCCCTTATTTTTTGCTTTTTTTTTTTTGTTCTTTTTTGCTTGGGGGTGTGTGGTATTGATGTGGAGGAGGAGAAGGAGGAGAAGGGGGGGTTTTACTTGTTGTAGGGTCTCGCAATTGTAGGTTCCTGTATGGCAGGAGTGTGTACTGTAACTGTGTGCATGTGGTGTATCATACTCGTACTGTACTCGTACTGTACTGTACTCGAGTACCGGTACAGTACCCGTACAAGCTGGCGGCTGCAGCTGCCGGCTTGGTATAAGGCTGGGAGGGAGGTAAAGTCCTTGTTTGAACGGAGGGATATATTCCTTGTTTTTTACTCATTCGTTTGCCTATCCCCTTTGCCCTCCCCACTGTCGGCGTATGCGATTGATGTATGATGCTGTACGATATTCACGAAATCCGGGGAGAGATGGGGAGAGGGGGATTACCTTTGGTGTTTACGAGGACGGGCTCATCGGGTCCACGGTGCGTACCGCTTACTATCGCTGACTACTACTGATAACTGCTATCATTACTCCCGGTATTACAAAAGGACGGACCGACGGACATAGGGGGGGGGGGAGGGGGCACAGACAGGATCTTTGTACTATAATATGAACCACAAATACCGTACCTCCTACTCAGCCCAGGCGCCTTCCGGA
>NW_003299092.1:354735-433712 GCF_000151645.1 Tuber melanosporum | reverse complement strand
ATTGTATTCCTTAGCTCAGTTCTTCTTGGAGAGAGGTAAGGGAGGGAGGGAGGGAGGGAGGAAGGGAGGGAGGGAAAGGAGGGATTACCCCACAGCTTCTTCTTATTGGAAGCCTTATGCCGGGTTCGTAGTTGGTTAGTTTGTCTTTTCTTTTTCTTCTTCTCCGGCTTTCGAGAGGATGGTATCATAAGGATGGCATGGAGCGCGCCCCGCGTTTGGGGGGGGGTTCCGCCCTGAGGTTTTGGGGTCGGGGGGTTGGACGTATGTTGTGCGTTACGGAGTAGCATAAGTAAGTTTACTGGTGTGCGGGTGTTCTTTTCTTTCTTTTCCTTCAACTTCCGGGCTTTGGGTTTTTTTGGAATTGAACCCTTTTGGTGGTGGCTGTGGTGATGTGATAATGTGAGGTTCTGTGTTGGGGATAGGATCGTGTGCTCGAGCGTTTGGATGGATGGATGGGTGGATGGGTGGATGGAAGGATGGGGTGGATGATGGATGAGATTGGCGAATACGATCCGCTTCAAGGTATGTTACCGGTGTAGTCTGCACTTTTGATGTTTGAAGAGAGATGCGGGTTATTGTGTGGGTGCATATGGTATGTTTACCGTAGCTCTGTATTGGTTGGTAAGCGCATTGGGTTATCATACTTTCCTGTGACTGGCGATGTTGACTTCTTGATGTAGGTCCCACCTCCGAGAGAGGTGAGGGAGGGGAGCGATAGACAAGTCATGCTTTGTTTGTTTTTTTTCCCCCTCCCTCGTGATAGTTTCCTCATACGTCTTGCTGGAAGGATATCATAATTTGCGATAATGGTGGACAAAACTTTTCATGTGCTGTGTGGTGTAGAAACTCCGCCATCATAACGTGTCTTTAGCCAAAAAGCCATGATGTATTTCACGGGGCGGTGGTGGGTGCGAACCTGTTTCGCTTTCTCGTATGATGGTCGCCTACCGGTGAAGAGCGCTCTCTCTCTCTCTCTCTCTCTTTGTTTTTGTGAGGGGTGGTGGTGGTACATCATGTGCACACTACTCGAGTATCATACCGGTGTGTGGTAGGATAAAGTCGACGACGATGGTGGTGACTGTCGTCTCTCCCCTTCCCCCACAACCCGGGGCCTTGGCGTTAGCAAGCTTTTGAATCACGCCTGGGCTGGATGTTTATTCCTAAATCAAATGCTTACGGGTGCTTTTCGAAAAGAAAGGAAGAAAGAAAGAAAGAATCCCTTGAGCCCCCCAGCTTATCTTTCTGAAATAGGGCTTACAACTGGATACACTATTTCGAGGTGAGAAGGGTAGATCAATTGTCAATTGTGAATTGTGAATTGTGAAGATGTGGCCTAGACTCAGGACCTCCCACCCCCCCCTCCCCGCCCGCCAACCAATTATACCACACTACCGGTACCATGGGGGTAGATGGGAGGGCTTCTATCGTCAGGACGAGGTCTCACAAACTCACTTAATGTTGCTTTTTTTTTTCCAGAGCGCTTTTGTTCGGTAACTTGTACGAGTACTTGTTTTTTCTTCCTTTTCTTCCTTTTCTTCCTTTTTTTTTTTTTGATATACGGTACCATAGTCTTCATTCCTTCTTCCCGTTTAAGAGAGAAAGTGGTAGTGGTGGGAAATTGGGGGATTTACGGGAAAGTTACTCGAGAATAGTGTCAGGTCTTTTAGGGGACATGCTCTCTGCTCAATTCACCGCCCCGCTTTCATTTCCCGCACTGGTGACCAGAACTCCATCACGGCAAGTACAAAGTACGATATGGACATGCAATTCACTCGTGAACACCCCCTACGAGTACCGGTATGTATACGATGGATGTACCGGCATTGTTCTGTACGGGCCATGGGTACGGTAGACGTGCGAACAGTACCGGTACTTGAGTTTCAGAGACAGAGCGATACATTCACGGTCGGACAGGTTTGAAGAGAGCTCCCGTTAGCTATATTTAGATAGGAATGCATAATAAGTACGAGAGGGGTTTTTTGGAGGTTTGGTGAGACTACTCACTCTCATCATCGTGTTACGCTCCGCACTGTGCACCGCACGGTTGCATTGTCCTACATATCCCTCTCATGCATTCGACCAACATTGTTAGCAGCGGCTTTGGCGATTGAGGTTGAAACAAGTTTTAAATGCGAAGAACGTTTCTTGAGCAACATGACTTACCCTCCCTCCATCCCGCCCCCTTTTCCCCCGCTCAAGCTTGTCTTGGCGGTGGCAACCGGAATTTCCATTTTCCGGAAGACGTGCCCATGCCAGGGTGGGGAAGGAGGGATGGGAGAGAAAGGTGGTGCACCAACACCACCATCACCACCACCGCCGGCTGCTAACGATACCACAACCCCCCCCCCCCAACATGTTCTCGTCAATGGACCACCGTGTACTCGTATGTGCTCGAGTATGTACGCACACCATCGAGATCTCTATCTATGACATGGATAAAAACGGTCTTCCGTGAGACGTTGCGGAAAAAATGGAGACGAAAAATAAAATAAAACACCGCATTATGCTCGTGTGCTTGTTGACCTCGCTTGACGATGGGTGTTGGAAATGGGGAGATTTCAAACAACCCCCCACGCTCCTAGCCTTCCGCCGTCATCTCACGGGTTCTCACTCGCGTCTGAAATTTATCCACCCATCCACCCATTCACCCGTCCATGGGGGTGAGAGGGTTCGGTTCGAACGGGCTCCATAGCTCCCCGAATTAAAAAGGGGGAGGGTGTGCATATTTTGTCCCTTCGTATGCGGAATTGAACATCTGTTCGTCGCACCCGTGTCTCTTCTTTGTTTTGTTTTTATTCTTGTTTTCTTTTCTTTCCTGTTGCTTTGCTCTGATTTGCGTTACTGCTGTCGTGTATGTTGCTATGCGGGCGTGGGGTTTATGTGCTACGTGCTTTTGCACGTAAAATTCCACATCAATTGTTTACTGCTTACTCCCCACGACCGGAAAGAGTGTTAGTGCCTTGGGAGATCGGCCGATGGAGGGCTGGGGACCAGGTTCAATCAATCAATCAATCAATCAAAGACGGAATCGTTCAGGCGGTTCATGGCATATTTTTTGCAATTGCCTTGCTCTCTCTTTGACATCGTGGGGGTCCTCTTGCATAGTCACAAGACAACACTGTGTGGTTTTTATTACCCCTACTGCCGTCCAGAGTGGTTCCCATCGGTTCGCAGTGGGATATCACCTCTACTTATTGTTCCCTCTCGCTTTTCTCCGGATAGTGGCGGGGGTAGGGGGGGGGGTTTGGGCGGGTGCGTTGAAAAAGGCCCGGTATATATCATTGGCCTTCGTGATGGGCAGCTTTTTGGGAGGTGTGAATAGGGTAAGGTTATGTGCGCACTCTCCAACGAATTGCTTGCTATGATGGGGCGATTTGACCTCGGTTTTGGATGCTCAATTTGATTTTTTGGACAACCGCTTTTCCGCTTGTAATGGCGCGGTTTGAAGGGAATTTCACTCCGAATGATTG
This sequence comes from Tuber melanosporum, assembly GCF_000151645.1. Classification (NCBI taxonomy): domain Eukaryota; kingdom Fungi; phylum Ascomycota; class Pezizomycetes; order Pezizales; family Tuberaceae; genus Tuber; species Tuber melanosporum. The sequence continues at coordinate 430,242 of NW_003299092.1, read as the reverse complement.
ATGGCTTGTGCATCCCATTCGGAATTGATGGCCCTCGACGAACCATTGTTCTTTTATTTTCGTAAACATCTTTATTGCAACATCATCTGATTTGTTTCGAGAATTCTCAGCATGACCATTTTGTAACCATTACCAAACGTAAGAGTTCTCTGTACTGGTTCCTAACTGCTCGGAGCTAAGGCGCATCAGTCTACATTATCCCCTCCCTTATCTACCATACCTCCAGGATTGGCCATATACCCCTGGTGAAAAGTATGACGTATGACTTGCTATCGGATGGTTATCGCTCCTTGTCTGACCTTCGCCGAGATTCTCTACTGCACAGTACAAGTACTCGTATATAGTAGACCGGATAACGGTATCAAGATGTAGGGTATCTGCAGGGGGCGGGGTGGCTACGTCGCATCAAGTTTCCCAGTATGACATATTAAAGAATTCGTGGGGAAGTAAGTTAGTCTAACCCCCATGTCACCATCCGCATAACTGGTATTGGTACCGGTGCCTTGGTATTTGCCACCAAGTTATTCAATTTTTCACTTGATATCATTAATACTTTATTATAATATTATATTTAATCAGTCGGGGGGGCGATGATCTATCCAAGCTTGTTGTGGCAAAGTGTACCGTATATCCCCCCCGCATTCCAAAACTCCTGTCGTATGATGGTGCCAATCCTTGGCGCAGAAGAACAAGTAATATCATACTCGAGTAAGTACGAGTACAGGGCCGACTTCTCTTTTACAGTAGTCTACTGCCCACTGGATCGTCCTCATTCGCTGGGGGTGGTTATTCCGGTTATTGCGCGCGCTTCGCTCGTCTTTGCCAAGAACACCCCCCCCCTCCCATCAGCCGATATTTTGCCTGCAGTCCTCACCAGATGTTCGGCTCACGGAGGTGTTCTCTTGGCGAGGACGGGCGATTAAGATTGTCTTATTCATCGATGGAGGATATGCATGTGGAGGATCGAGTCATCCACGATAAAAGGTTTATGGAACTTATGCGGGAATGTTTTTTTATTTTATTTTATTTTATCCCTTTTGGGCGTTTCCGTGCGAATATCACGATATATCACTCGTGCTGCTTGGTCTTAGCATTCTCCGGATGCATGAGGTGAGGCTAAGTAGCTGGTCTGTTGCGGCCCACGTACCCCCCGACCTTTCCCCCGGATTGAAGGGGTTTTTTTCCCCCCCCCTTCGTTTCTCTGTTGGTGTGTGTGGAATGGGGGGACTTATACGGTATGTGGCAATATGGGGGGGGGGGGGGGAGCGTTACGATTCTTGGATAGTTAAGGATTTTCCTAGGATTTAGTTTGGATAATGGCGGAAATCGCTTTTCTCCTAAGGATGATATGGAGAAAAGACGATGGCGTCTGGGTGCGCACACTGCGGGGGAGTCACACAGGTCGGGGACGGGGAGGGGGTGGTTTTTGAAGCCGTGAAGGCTCCCTCTATATACCAACCATCATAATATTGCGTAGCTCAACCACCCGCGTGGAGGATAAGGTACGATACGGAGATTCGATACAGTATGATAGGGCGGGTGCCTTTGCCAGATATTCCCCAATTGTCCGGAGGAGGAGGAGGATGGTCTTGGGTTATAACCTCCTAGAGGTTACCAGGACTTCTATTATCCTAACTTCTCGGTTAGGATAACTATTTAAGTTGAGCGAGAAGGCCGGGAGAATGAATACCTTGATGCTAAGAAATGAGGGCGAGAGGCAAACATGCTTGGCATCTTGGATCCAGCCCATTAAAACCCTTCTTTACCCTTCAATATTGACAAGGAATATTTCTTTCCACCCACATTTCCCATGCCATTGTCTCACAGGACCAAACAGGGGTTAGTGAGTGGATCAAATTATTTAGGCTCCTGTGATAAACAGACCTTAGGGTGGCACTTTTTCTCTCCCAAGCCTCTTCTGGCATTATATCAGTCCATGGAAAAAAAAGGAAAGCTCTGCGGAGCCTCGTTATTGTAAAGTAGCTGAGGAGCTCCTCCGGCGGCGTACGTGAAGACGTATTTGGGGTGAGGTGGCTCTCCCGATCCTAGGGTTATTTGGGGATTGAGGACATGCTCATTACGGGCCGTCAGGATTGGGCACTTGAAAGCTTTACCACCAAGGAAAGTGGGAGCTGAGCGGGAGTAGTATCTTAGAAACCCTTGCATATATGGCCGTACTGGTGACAGGAAGTTGGGGGAATTTAGGGAGGTGTTAGTACATGTCTTCTCTTTTAGTTGTCGATATCTAAATTTGCTAGCTTTGGCACAAACATTCAACCAGAGCTTCCCCAGCCTGGATAATCGAAACTAGTATAATACAGCAAATCCGTAACTAGATCCCTTGGAATATCCTACCCCAGCACCCAACGCCCAACCTCCTCCCCCCCCCCGGCTGAATGAAGCGAGGACTCTGGAACTGATTTCAAGCGTCCGGCCCATCCAACACTTGGACTACCGGTACCGGGAAGCAGCTATTCAAAACTTGAGCCGGGCAAAGCAAGGCCCAGCCTGGGTTACCCGACTCACAGGCACGGGGATAGGAGGGATACACCTTCTTCTCCCTTTACACACCCGTTCATCATGAATGATAATAGATCAAAAGCGACAGAGGATTAAAAGACTGTGAGTCCAGCCTAGATATTGGCTAGGCAATCGGGCTTCTCTACCTGGGCAACCGCCCCAGATACCGACCGGGCGCCCGCATCGGGGGGTGGACGGACATAACCTTGACCGGAGTGACCAGATTCTCTAGATCACACCACCACTCAGCCGACCCGACCCATGGATTAGGCCATGGGTGGCGGCGGCGGGATGGGTCACTAAACTCTCGTGGTATGCATGGTCGAAAGAGCGCTAGGACAGCTCTAAATATTCCGTCCAAAGCGAAGCAGACCCGACGAGTATAACAACCTAGCTTATCTCCTTTGCCTCGTCGTTCCCCCGATATGTCCTCACCGGCTATCGGTCCCCGCGGCTGCCGTCCCCGGCGGTACCGGTGCTGTGAAGTAACTCCAAGCGTCCCACAGCCCGTCCCGGCATGAATCGGACAGATAGACAGACAGCCCGAGAAGCAGCCCGGGGCTGACGGGGTTCTGGTCGCTCATCCGGACAATTGCCGGGGCAGGCGAGTCCTGGAGCTGTCGAATCGCGGAGCCTACAAGTTCTCCACAAGTGACTGGCGGCTGGTGCCCTAACCAGTACGACATTTGCACACGTTTATCTTAAGCCTAGACGGTCGAAATCATTGGACGCTTCAAGGTATCTGTTTGCTCGATTATGCGGTGCGCTTAGAAATCATTTTATGTCGGTGGAAAATCCGCCCCTCTTTTCCTAGCGAGTACCGCTTGTGCTTGCACTTGTTTTTGGACAAACTAGCTATGGTGCAAAGCTCCATCCCCTGAAGATAGACGTTCGTCCGAGTGTATAGGGAGGTCCAAGTCGGAAGTCCCCGCACAGGATTTCCGCTTGGAAGAGGGGCTTTTACATCAGGTTTGCAAACGAGCTCTTGCCTCAAGAATGTGCATCTGAAAATCCGACAAAAACATAACTGTTTGCTGGGGTTTTGCCTGTTTCCCCTAAACTTTTGACTCGAAGGTTTTGATAATCCTCCGTAATTTGGTTGCTTATTTCATTGGGGGATTGACATGATGAAAAACGATCCGGCCTAATACGCATATGGCGAGACGTCCTGAGAGATAGTCAATAATTTATGAAGCTCGCTCTCACCTTCCCAATTTTCTGGCTGTCCGGAGAGAATAGACACGCTGTAGCGAACTATTTTACGTGCCCCGAGGCCATATTCTGCAAAGGACCTATAAGGTTCAAGGAAAGTTAAAATAATGTGCGGAGTTCCTCCTCCCTACATGACGGTATACGTATGTTTCCATCTCTTTTGAATACCCTACGTGCTGTGCGTGGTGTTGCCCCGAGAACCTGTGTCTGGGTATTCGGAATGAGCGTGCAGACCTCAGAATAAGCATGTGGTACTCCGGAATGTCCTCGCAACTCCCAGAATATGCAAGCGACGACGGACCCTGAAAACCCGTGGCTGAGTATATATGTACTGGGCCATCCCCAGAGCAAATGCTAACCCATCTTTATTTTTGGACAAGTACGGGCTCGGAATCGTATGTAGGCAGGCTCACCATGTCAAATTCCGCGGCCGTGTATTCAAGCGGTTCTGTTGGCCCGGGGTAAACTTATGTGTATCATACGGATCCGCCGGGTGAGGCTGTGTGTACACATGGCCCTACATTTCCGTATTTGTCCTCGCCGGCTCCCAAAGCCTTTGTCTGTGGGGACCTATCGTCACAGGTTTCTGCGATAGCGCCGAGTGTCCCGTGTTCTGTTGTTAGCTTTCTATCCAAGCTCGAGTTTCTCGCCAACAAACCTGCTAGGGGTCTAAACACAGCGAGAACCAAAGCACCCCTTCGCACGGCGTGTAGGGGGTTAGCATAGGCGCGGATAAGTTTTGCTCTCCCCCAGCCGTACTAAGTGGTGTATACTTTGCCGGTTGTATCAGACTCACTGCGTTTTCAATATACTCGCCAGTTGAATTCCTATGGTGGGCATCATGCTGAACTTGGAACCCAATGTGTTCTGAAGTACTGAGCTCCGGTTGCCAATCCGAAACACTGACTGAAACCCCGGTAGGGGAGAAACTTCCCAACAACGGACGCACTGATTTTGTTTGATGCAGCTACTTGGATTGAGTAGCCTACTGGCGGCAAGAGGAGCATAACGACGACCGCTGGGGGTGGTCATGAACCGTATAAGCAGCCTAGGGCGAAGGTTTCCACATCCAACATTGTTATCAACCCGATCCATAGGAGGGTAAGTGTCTAGTCAATCAATCCAGTTTTCCCAGCGGTATTATTCCTGCCACCGCGGGGGTTGGGGCAGTGGCGCTATAACCCAGATTGTCAACTCGATCCTTTAAGTTATGGTATTTACGGGATTTCTTACAATGAAGCGGTAGACTTTGCTACCGGACATAGTGGGTGAGAAAAGGTCGCTGGCATTCGTAGTAGAGTAAAGGGTATCATAGTAGAAAACAATCTTAGTTAGTAAATCGGTCCAAAGGCACCCCATCCTATATGCTAGGATATCCCACAGCCATCCCATGAAGAACTATTCCTAAATACCAACGAATCATCGTATCAGCCGGGATTACATTTCGCAAACCTAAACGTAGTTCACGGGAAGGATCCAAAGTCCAGCGGAAAAAGAGTAGAGGAATGAGTCCATGAGTGAATAATCCCACCCCACGTCAGCGGCATAGGAATAGGGTGGATGCACCAACAAAGGCCAGAGCCCCAACCCAGTCAATCTATTTCCGAATCTAGCTCATCAAGGCCCGTCTTCTATCATAAGTGTAAGAACGCACTGACACCTCCGCGCACTATCAAATGAAAGGGATGATTGATGAAGAATGTAAAGCGCCATGGGGCGTTATCTAAGACTTCGCCTATTAGAGGCCCTGACACTGAGCCAATTGACTAGATCACCCATATAAAACCTTCTCCCGCCCCCGGAGAGACTTTGTCCGCTGTGAAGATTTGGCTTAATGTACTTAACCCTCCGCCTCACCCCCCCCCCCCCCGAGCTGTGCTTCCTATCGTGATTCTTGTAAAGCCATTTGCAGTACCCGAGACAATCACTCCGACAGAAAAGAATGCTAACTTGGGGAAATCGAAACTAACGGTTTTGGCTCAAATATGTTGGATCATGCAGATGGGGCAGGCTGGGAACCAACAGGTACGAAAATCCCCACCGAGAGGCTTCTGTAACTGTGCTATTTGATCCTGAAGAAATTTCCTGTTGTCGTTAGCCCCGTACCCACTATTAGTAAAACGGTATGATACTGAACTTAGCATACCGGCAATGAAACTGAGGGAGAGGTAGTAAGTATCCAGCGACGTAGAATGGGTCGTAAAACGTATTGCGATAGAAACAAGACAAACCTCTCTTGAAGGCTTCCATTCATCTCCCTCCACTTTCCTCCCCCTCCCCCCCCAGGCACTTGCGACGGGGGAGCTGGTGAAAGCGGAAATTCACCCCCCCGTCATAGCCAGACCTTGTGAAAACCCCCGGGCACTTCATCCCGTAGTTGTTGGCCGGCGTATCCCTTCCCACCCCCACTCCTTGCTTCTGGGTAGCAAAAACCGGCAATTGTATCGGAGATAAAAAAATGAACGGATACCAAGCATCCATGTAAGCGGAGGGGCAGGAGTAGGTGTAGATGATATGCCGAATGTCAAGCTTTTTAATACTGCGCTTCTAATAAAGCGCCTACGTGAGCAGGCGTTCGCTCTTCAGAAAAAGTTGACGGGGTGCAAAATCTGTGACACTGGGGGGCACTTAGCGAGTTTTGTATGCCACTGGTTGCTCCGCTTCGACACCCCGAGTGACCCCCAGTGACCCTCCACCCTTTCTTGACTGACGGAATTGGCGGGAGTGCGGAAGAGATGTATACCGCCCACTTTGGGAAGAGATTTGGAATGGTAAAATTCGGGTAGTTGAGAGCCAGTCGAGCGGTGGTAGCGGCACCTGTAGACCTTATTTCGGGTGGATCGCTTGAGAAACTTCAACTCAGATGGAATAGGCACCATCCTAATAATTCATTTCCCGGCTGAAGCTTAATTGTTAAATGCCCGAGGTGGTGGTAGTGATGGCCACGATCAGATCATGATCAAGTTTTGCTCGAGCAGATCATGCTTGATCATCCTCAATCATGAGGGTCACTAGATCAGGGGTACTGCTCCATCATGCTCGATCGTGATCGGTTATGATCAATCACTCTATCTATGAATGTATATACCTATATCCATCTTGGTAATTATGTGATATCACCTATTTATATAAACACTCTCTATGCCGCACACTCGATAACATATCCTCGACAACACACTCTACTATTGATTCTTTAACATGCTTTACCTCCCACTTCTCTTGCCTAAAATGTCCTTGCTCTCATAGTCTCCTATGACATGTCGGGCATCATAGTTGGTGCCTGTACGTTTCAGAATATCCCACAACATCTGCACTTCCTGCCCACTTCCGAACACATCGTTGAAGGCTATTGCCTCCAGAGTGCGACCATAAGGATACTGTCGGTTAACTAAAGACAAACAGCTGACCTGCAATACAGAAGTGACCCGAACCGAGTCCATTCATACTCACACAGGTAGCGGGGGGTCATCAGGTACCTAGTTGGTTCTTCTATATAAAGGAGTACAGAATATTGATGGTTGTGATGATTGTCGAAACCAACTCAAGCTTTAAATTGGTTGAGAGTAAGGGTTTTCCGCATGCTATTAGCATACCGTGATGGTGAAGAAAGGTTGACCGTGGCCGGCTAGACTCGAGCATATTTGACTATACTTGATCAGTGGGCATGCTCGATCACTGCTTGATTACTTGATCAGGGTCTACCAATCTGATTGATCATTCGATCATGAGGTCCCCTCGATAATGATCAAGCCCATCACGAGCAACAGCCGCGACAGTGGCAGCGGCAGAGGTTGTGGCAGTGGCAGAGACTGCGGCAGAGGGAGCAATGGCAGGATTACCAGCAGGATCACCAGCTGTAGCAGTAAGACCTGCTGCTGATAAGGAATACAGTAAGACCAAGTTAGTAAACAGGATATTTTAAAACTCCTCAACCCCTAGAACTAACCTCTAGCCATTCTCAGAATTGGTGTGAACAGTGAACCCAAGCGTCTAGTCTATCTTGGAGTGCGGACTGGACGAACGGCACTGCATGGATGCTCAGGATGGATAGGCATCTTGGCGTTCACCCAGACTAGTGCCCTGGATGGACAGCCAGGCCCTACAGGTTTCTCAGGTGGCGGGACGTGCCGGGTTCCTACAGGTGACGGCCGTGCCCTACAGGTAATGGCCAGGCCCTGTGGGTAATGGCTGGGCCCCGCAGGTATTGACTGGGCCCTGCAGATAACTGCTGAAAGATGCCATTTGTTCTGAGACTGCGGGGCCCGAGCATCAACCTTTTAGATGGCTATCTTTACGAAAGACGAACGCCATCTCCTACCGCCCTCACCCACCCTACCCGGGACGCCCGGGACTACACCCTACCAGGGCCCTGTAGGGCGCCCCGGACAGTTGGAAACACTGGGTGTGGAGAGAAAAATCGAAAACATTGGTGAATTGTGGAATGAAGGGAAGTAATGCTTGGTGGTTTTAAAAATGTAGATAGGGGTATGGTGCAGTGTTCGAGGGGAAAGTGAGCAAACAAGCTGACTTCAAGCAATTTGTATCCATCCCCAGTCCTCCCTGATGACGCGTCCAAGGGCTGGAAGAGCAGGTTAACGAACGCAATTCTTCGTTACCCGACCACATCGACTTCGAGTTTGTAGCCAGAAACCTGTGTTTCCATGTCAACCGTTCCTTCTTCAATACAGGTCGGCAATTCTCGATATACTGGTTATATATCAACAAACAGTTCCTCGAAATCACCAAGTGGGTCTACGCGGTCAACAGAATGTCCACCTGTTGGCGAGTTAGGCCACCTTGACTGTGGATGAATGAGGGAAAGCAATACTTGGTGGTTCTTGAAATGTAGATATGGGTATGGCGCAGTTTTTGAGGACAAAGCGATCAAACAAGTTGACTTCCAGCAATTTGTACCCATCCCCGTGAACTCAAGCGTCCAGTCCGTCCGTCCCTGGGTGCGGACCAGGTTGACGGCAGCGCATGAATGGATGCCCGGGACGGACAGGCATTTTGGTGTACGTCTAGGCCACTGCCTTGGACAGATGGGGGGCCCAGCAGGTTTCCCAGGGGGCGGGATGTACTAGGTTTCTGCGGGTGACAGCAGATGACGGCCGGGCCCAGCAGGTAATGGCCAGGCCCTGTAGGTGACAGCCGGGGCCTGTAGGTAATGACAAGGCCCCGTAGATAAGCGCCGGAAGATACCAGGATTTCAATTCCAGTATTGTTTAACATCACATCTCACCACTTGCCTGGATTTTGGCAGAATTTCTCAATGGGAATCGGTGCTAAACCTCGAATTTCTTATAAAAACTTAATATCCTGGTTCCTTCAGTACACGTCACATGGTATCCTAACTTTGGTTCAACCAAAACTCACAATTGCATTAAGGGGACTGAAAATAGCTCAGCCTCCATTCTCGCTATAGCCTTTGGACCATTCATAATCTCAACTATCATGTCGGCACCAGCCTGGAAATCAGTCTCAAAACAAAATTCCCCACCTCCTTACAAATTAGTAAGGATTGCCGGGCGAAAATGCCAGTGCAGAAGTTCATTGGACAGCTAACCTATATTCTCGCGTGACGGCAGATCAAGTCGTGTGGTAAGGTTATAGTGAAGGGGTTCTGGTCCGTAGCAGACATTCTTGTAGTTTTCCTACACAAATATTAGCCATGATAACCTCAATGTTTCACCTTCTATACATTGGGATAAATTGCCACAAGATAGTTATCAAAGAAAAAATCGTACATATCGCTGGAGAAGCAGATCCCATTTTAGACAAAGTTAATCAATCCGTCATACTTACAGTCTAGCGGAATGGTGATCAAATTACCATAACCATAATAATCGCAGTGCTCCTCATATACCAACGGAAATATATGGTCAGCTTACAAGCTTGTCCATCTCCTACTAGCATATTGGGCCTGCGAGTTAAATTGCACCCATGTCTTGGCAATGCACTGCTTCAGGGAACGATACAGTGTGGGTTCTGAACTGCATTAACGTAGTATGTAATAGTCGGACTCCCTTGGTGAGGGTGATGGAACCTGTTTGGAGTGAGTAGCTGCGCATGATAGAATTATAGAAGGGACCTACCATTAGTGGCAATATATCAATCACCTGGTTGACACTGTTCTTCATCTCTTCCAACAAGCTTTCCCTTATCATCGTGTAACCCGCTCATGTCCCTAAATACACTGATAATCTCCAACATGTAACGGAAATTGGCATTAGTGATACGGGTGAGGCCCTGAGACCTCCAATTAGGGCATCACAATTGTCGGAAGTATAGACGAAAGTATTGCACATTGTAGAGTGGTCCACTAGTGCCATGTTTGGTTGTTTGTCATGGCTGGATAGCGGTGTCATTCTAACAGGGGATGGAGACGCAAGGAAGACAGGATCCAAAGAGCAAATAGAAAACGTATCATACCCGAACTGTCAAACCAAGAATCAGTACTTATGTAAGCACAAAACCCTAAACTCTCATTTAGCTTACACGTCCATGGTAAAAAGTATCTGAAAGCTAGGATTCTGAGGGCCTGCTTGGATGTCCATTGACATGATACCTATCATATATCCATCTTGGTAATCATGTGATATCACCTATTTATATAAACACTCTATACCGCACACTCAATAACATAGCCTCGATAATACACTCTACTATTGATTCTTTAACATGCTTTACCTCCCACTTCTCTTGCATAAAATGTCCTCACTCTCATAGTCTCCTACGACATGCCAGGCGTCATAGTTTGTACCCATACGCTTCAGAATATCCCACAACATCTGCACTTCCTGCCCACTTCCGAACACGTCGTTGAAGGCTATTGCCTCCAGAGTGCGACCATAAGGATACTGTCGGTTAACTAAAGACAAACAGCTGACCCTGCAATACAGAAGTGACCCGAACCGAGTCCATTCATACTCACACAGGTAGCGGGGGGTCATCAGGTACCTAGTTGGTTCTTCTGTATAAAGGAGTACAGAATATTGATGGTTGTGATGATTGCCGAAACCAACTTGAGTTTTAAATTGGTTGAGCGTTAGGGTTTTCCGTGTGCTATTAGCATACCATGATGGTGAAGAAAAGTTGACCGTGGCTGGCTAGACTCGAGCATAATCGACTATACTCGGTCAGTGGGCACGCTCAATTAGGGTCTACCAATTTGATCGATCATTCGATCATGAGGTCCCCTCGATCAGATCATACTCAAGCAGAATCCCTAGATCTACTCGATCATGATCTAGCCCATCACTAGGTGGTGGCATATCGTGGCTATTCTGGAGAGCTCATGCTCAGATCGGAGAGATATTTTTTTACTGTTAATTCCTTAGGGGAGGGAATGTGGCTCCGTATACTGCGAAACGATACTTCACTTCTTTTCACGATATGTCCGACGGAAACATAGGGGATGTAGGGAACCATATATTCCATTCCTAAATGTTGAGTAAGAAGGTATTAAATCCATATCTCTGAAGAGACCTTTCCCAGAATTAGCAATGCCGGCATCCCAACTACTTGTAAGCAAGCGAAAACCACCCTGCAAATGTTGTAGCGTCCATCCCAAATACCCTCAGGGCTTCTCCAAGCAAGCCCAGCACCAATGACAATGCCGGAGGCCAGAGTAGATCCACCCCCACCTCCACGCCCAGCGCCTCCATTAGCGCTATAAGGCGTATATCGACCCTAACTCAGCGGTCGAAAATCCATCACTCCCGCGCTTCGCACTCTAACCACTGCGCACGACCGCTACGACCTGCGGCAGAAATACGACTGCTCATAACCCTCACTAGAGCACTCCCAAAAACCGCCGAGCCAAGTGCGCTCCATGAGTAGTCCCAAGAAGCCTACCCGAACTACCCCCGCTGCATCCGGGCGATCCTCACACCTCCCCGATGAGCTAAATGGGCCACCTTGCTGCCGCACCTAAGGGATAACCAGCGGGAAGTTATTGGCCCATAGCATGTTGCACTGTCGCGTGGCTGTTGGACCCCCGCGGGATGGACGAATTTATGTCCTTGCAGTTGGGGTTTTTTTCGGAGCTGGCCGAGGCCTTGCTCTTGCGGTGGATGGTTATTACCATTGGCCAAAAGTGTGATATCACCTGGGCCTAACTCGCCGGCAGAGCCTGGAGGGTAGTGGGGCAGAATAAGTATATTCGGGGAAGAGGGTGACAAGATATTTGGAGAGGCGGGGTTAGATTGGTGGGGGTTGGAATACTGACCACCGCAAAGTGTAAATAGCAGCGGGCCTGACATATCGAAGCACTTAGAGATCTGGAAATACAAAATACCGAGCTCACAAACACGCCAAGGATGAGAGCGGAAGCATAGAGAAACGATTCTCATTTGGGGAATGTTAGAGTTGGGGAAGGAAGCTAGTGCGTTGTAGCTGATCGCAGAATCAATTAGAGCGTTGTGGGTTGTTTAGGAGTGTGGTGTATTTCTCAGGAGGTATCGTGGCTCGCAAAGAGGACTTCTAGATATGATCTTCCTTTATTACTACGGGAGTGTGCGAAGGAAGGGAGACATGCGTGAAGGCCAATAGATGTGTGAGGAGATCCATAGAGGGATCAGGGGGACTTTGCCGTACCTTGTGAGTACATATCATACTACTTTCTTTACCGTTGGTTTGGTTTGAGGGCAAGAGAACGGAGTCCAAGACCATATCATACCTTTCCTATCTTCCCTACTACTACAACCCAGCTCCCAAATCGCAAACTATTCCGCCCATTATGCCGCTGCGCCACTCATTATTTACCCCCAGAGAGAGAAAATACAGTCTATTACAGTTCCCAAAATAGACAAACCCTCGCGGAGGAATTTATTACTTTTGCCAAACCATATAGCGACAAGACCCAACAACAGCCATTACAGTGTTGGTTGGGGTACCGTGGTATCAAGTCGAGATATACTTGTAAACCCCAATCGTAGGTGTATCACCAAACCTGGCACTCAGGCTGGCCACAATTCTTTGCCCTCCCGCTTCTCAGCCGAGTATATACTACCCCGGTCTAAGATCAAGCCTTTGATAAGACCCCGAAACTCAAAACCAACCCCAGGGCCGCCGAGTTTTACGAATGCCTCGCCGAGACTGCCAAGTGTCATGACGGACCTGAGCTACACGTTATTTGTGACCTGTGTATAGATAGCACGCGGTAGGTAATAGCCATATGTCATTAGTTCATCCGAGGTTGGTAACATCGTGTAATCTTAATTCAGAGTGATAGCAAAACCCAAACCCAAATCCACCAAAACCCAAGAATTCATAAGGCTAGATTTGGACCCATTGTAAGTGGGATATAAGATATAACATCGGTCACACCTATTAAGTTTTAACGGGCCGCTGCATTGCTCGAATCACTCACCGATATAGTAACGAAGCACACTGACAACCAACGTTCCAGAACAGTTTCTCCTCTCTCAAACCATAGCTCTGAACGAAATACATAATTATCGGCAATAGAAACACAGAAAATGCCCCCCTCCCCCCTCCCTCTCGGCACCGAGCCGATGAAGAACTGGGTGGATGGGGTCAAGAACGAAGAAAAAAAGTATAGTATAAAAACACGACCCCAAGTCTACACTACCCGTATAACAAAAGCCGACTCTCTTCTATTTATTGTGGCGGAGAAAAGGAAAATGGGAAATGAAAATGGAACCAAGAAAAAAATAACCGGGGTGTTGTGAAATTTGGTGCAACTGCTCACTACAAAACTTCAAAGCAAGAGAGGAACGCGAAAAATAGTTTATTCAAGAAAATCTACCAATCGTCAGACTCATCCTTCCTCCCTCCTCTCATGGCTTGCTGTCTATCTAGTAACTAACGAACCATATGTTAGTATTTGCGCGACAGAAATTGTTGGGTAAACTTACGGCCTGTGCTAAACCAGGTGCAAAGCTTGTCGTAGAGCTTCCGGCCCCACTACTACTACTACTAGTACTACCCGCGACACTGCTTCTGTTCTCCACCGTTGCAGGCTTTCTCCCAACAGTTGGCCTCTTTGCCGGAGGGGCTGGTGGTGCCGGTTTCCTACCTGCTGGTCTAGCCGCCCCATTTGCCGGTCGAGCAGGGGCAACAGGTGGTGGCGGTGGGGTAGGGGGAGGAGCAGCCTCTTCTTCAAGGTATGCCGACGGTGCCCAACCTTGTTCAGTAGAATTCATTTTCTTAGTAAGCCACCACCCATTCGCCTCCTTACGAATAATTATAACTACTTCATCTTTCGAAAGTGAGAGCTCGTTTTCAGTTTGGCCCGCGAAGTCGTACAGAGCCCGACAGGTAGGGTCAGCAACGCGGGGAGGCGCAGCTGGAGGCGCAGGCGGTGCCGGCGGGGGAATACGGCTCGCTGAACCAGTGGAAGAATTGCGGGAATGAGTATTCAAAGCCGCAATAAGATTTTGAGGGACTGCCCGACCCTCCGGCACAACTGATTTTGGAGGGACAGGGAGTAATGCACTGGCGTTTGCGTTTGGAGCTGGAGTCATGCTTGGCTGAGGTGTCGGGCGTGGAACAGGCTGCGGGACAGGTTGCGGGACCGGCCTTTCAGCCATTACTGGATTTTTATTTCTTGCTGGCCCACCCCTCGGCCCGCCGGGCTTCAGAAGTTTGCCGGAAGTTACTGGCCTGGCAGCAACAGGTTTCCCTTTAGGGGTCGGTCTTGAAATACTGTTTGGTGGCTCCCCGGGCCCCACATGAATAGTGGAGCTCTTGTAAAGATCGTCTCTTGGGATAGCAAGGTCTTTAACGACCTTAACAGCCGCCATCTTTCCAGGTTTTTTGGCGTATTCAATGACTGGCCCAATCCTCAAATCGAGCCCACCAGGCATAGCCGCCCGTAGATGTGTTACGAGCTCTGTTTTGAAGACGCAGGAAACGAGCGTATCCGGTTGCTGAGGAGAACCAACTCCAAGAGAAAACCAATCATCTCGGAGGCTAGACATGCTAACAAACTTGATGGACCCGAGCGGCATGGTCCTCTCGGAAGATATCGCGACTTGACCGTTGGCCATAGCTTGAATCACGATATATATTGCTTTGTTGGTCTAACACATCAGACTGTCAGCATTTACTCATCGCGGCAAGGGCGCAATGCAGATAACTCACCATAACTAGTATTCTAGGACTCGGCTTGCTGCTTCGCCCTAATTTGGATACCAAGACCTTAGACCTGCAGCTAAACAAAACTTTTTCCCCTAGCCCAATTCCCGCAGGCGCACGAATGGGCTCTAGTCGACTCCCTACGTTCGCTACGCCCAGATAATCTCCCATAAACCTACGGCTACCCAATAAACTCATTCTCCTCCTTTCTTTCCTTCCCCCAAGTAGCTTGTGCCCCTGATCTCTGATCTTCAAAAATTCCTCCCCACCTCTCTTCTTTCTCCAAGCCCTCTGAATCCTGGTTGCGCACTCCGCTCGGTATCTCAAGTAATTCCTCCAAGCACGCTGGATTCTAATTGCCATGTTATGCCAATACCTATCCCTCATCGTTTCCAGCGCAAACAATGTCTCAGGTGTCTTAATGAATGCCTTGGAGACACCCATCTGATATTCCTCTTTCGGGATACTTGTATCTTTCAGAATCTGAAGGGTACCCGTGCGTGCGTCTCCAGTCCAAGTATAGTCACCAGCATAGGAAGTTTTAGGCGATAAAAGATAAAATCGCTCAATAAACTTTTCAAAGGTCTGGCGATACGCAAATCCTGCTCTTCGAATGCGAACGTTCTCCTGCAATCCTAGATACTTAATTTGATGTAATACTGCAGGCACATCATACTCTGTGGGGCTCTTGTTCTGATTCGGCTTGATTGTTCGGATATAGCTGGGCTGAGCCTTCATTAAGGTAGTGACAAGATCATTAGCCGATGCCTTGATCTTGTCGCTGGCTGTCGGAGGACGCCTCTTCGAATCTCTATCCACTTGGTTCGGAAACAGTGTTCTCAAGAATGCATTCCCACTCTGCCCCACTAAATCCAGAAGATCCTTTAACAATTGATCCTTGTTCTTATCCGTCATCCCAGCAACTGTGTACATGACATCTCCGGCATAATGCTTAACGAGGAATTGCCCTTGGCGATTCTCAAAGTGTGGGTTCGAGGCTAACATATTGAGTCTTTGAACAAAAGTTCCATCAGCGGCGCCTGAATCAGCGTGAGCCGTTGCACAGGCATCGTTGAGAGCAGCAAACACCCCAGGGGGTCTCTTCTCCTCAATCAAATCGCACACGATCCTATTGTCAAAATACTTAATCGGCGTCCATGTGATTTGCTCCCGTGCATACTCTTCCTGCTCGGTTCGGAGAGTGAGCTGAATGAAGATCTGTTGCAGTTTCTCGTTGACGTAATTAATACAGATCTGCTCGAAGGAATTATTCTCAAAAATTTCGAATCCGTAGATATCGAGAATTCCTATTGTGTGTGCAATAGCTCCCCGAGTCTTCATGGAGATGTTTACGCGATCAACGATCCACTCGAACAAGTTCTGGTAAATTGCCTTCCCAAGGGCATCCCGAACAGCGGTAGCCTGGGTTGGGTTGAGAGGAACTTCGTACACTGATCCCCGCCGGCCGCCACGGGAAGTCTCAATCATTCTTAGCGTAAGAGCCTTGTGCACAGCAGCACCGTCAACTTCGAGTAAATATGCGACAAAGTCAGTCACACTCGAATCACTGATCGCCCCATTCCCTTGCTCATCTTCAACAAATTGGATATTCCCTAGCCATAAAATCGCAGCTAACATTCGGAATATCTGATCTTGTTCCCCCTGAGACAACCCAATGACCCGCATGGCACTCAGAGTATCTTGGAACTCGGCGACATCATCAATTCCTGGAACATCGAGGCACTTTGATTTGGAAGTATAGAGGTATGTATCCGGTGTTTGCAGTCCAAATGTTTCTATTTTTTTTTACCCCAATATCAGTAAGCTCCACCATATCTTCGCAAACAGAAATTAGCCCTCACCCCTATAATTTTGGCTTGCGGCCTTCGTAAACTGGTAGAAGATGTGGAAATTCCTCTCATCTCTAATTTGCTCAACAACCCTTGTCTTCTCAAGAAGATAGTTTGTGATATTCGCACCGACAGGTTCCCCTTGGCTATTGAATTGAATTTCCAAGTACTTTCCGTGGCGACTAGAATTATTGTTTCTTAACGTTTTCGCGCACCCAAATGACTCGAGAAGAGGATTGGTAGCTAAAACCATATCTTTGATTTCTTGGATCGTCGTCGAAGATGTTGATGATGCCGCGGCGATATACTGCATTATTCGTTTGGCGGCTTCGGTCTTTCCAGCTCCCGATTCACCACTATACAGATTGATCAGCATTCGTACAGGTTTCCTCCCCTAGCTCAGCATCACTCGTTCTATTTGCTTTCCCCGTATCGTATGCGCTAAGCCGACTCCCTACCACCTCCCGGAAAAAATCTCATCCCAAGAGCTTCACATACCTAATGATGATACATTGGTTCTCCTTGTACCCATTCATATTATAATAGGCGCTCTCCGCGACAGCAAAAACATGCGGTGGAACCTCCAGCCGATTCTTCCCTCTGTAGCTCGCTAGGACCAGGTCGGTGTAGATTCCGAGATCCCGGAAAGGATTCACAGAGATAAGCACATGACCGATATATGTCTAGATGCCCCTATCAGCACAGCTCCATGGCTCCAAGACTACCGAATACAAACATAAATCTCGCGGTTCTCGAATCGCTTCTTTAGATTTTCATTGATAGCTTCATTGGATATCTTGGATATTAGCGTGAGATCAGTTACGCCGACTTCCTTTTTCTTTGTTGTTTCGAATACGGCCTTCTTAACCCTGGGTTGTCCGCCGCTCGATGTAGGAGCATCCTTGTTCTTCGCCTTTCGGCCCGCACGTTTTGTAGGTGCCTATTAAACTCAGTCAATTAGTAAGTTGGTTCGAAAACCGTTAGAATCATCTACCTACCATGGACTTTGATTGAGGGGGTAGAGGGGCTTGGCCTCTCGCAGCTTAAAGCAGATTTGTTCTCGACCGAAGGGGAGCAAGAGATGTGTAGCCGCCGGGGTAAAAGGCCTCAGCACGTCGCGAAGTTGTGGAAATGAAGTCAAGTGGTGTAGCGGAAGAGATAGAGGGGGGGACTTTGATGGTCTTTCGGGTCGCTCACCCCGGCCCAGCAGGTTGAACTTAAAACGGCTGCTTAGTCATCCAAATGCCCAAGTAATCCGGCTTGGCGTTTCCTCTGCCCCTTCCTGCTGACGACGACTCACAGAAGTAGGGAGGCGATAGCCACAATATACGCAAGCAAAAATTACCCGTAGTAAGGAAGCCCCATCTCAGCGATATCTTGTGATTATCCTGGCTTCTTCGTGATTGCTACAGAGATTTTTGCAGTAAATAAAATGCCGGAAACTAAGGTAACATTTAAATATAGTTCGAGCGGTTCAAAAGGTGCCTGTAACTTAATATTTCAAATTCCATGCTCTGCAACCACCCAACCAATCCAAAGAAGAAGAGAAAGGAAGAATAGCACCCGGGGTTTTTTCTTAAAATTAGTTGGATGGTTGCGGGGGCTATATAGAATTTGGAATATTATGTGACTGGTGCACCTTTTGAACCGCTCAAACCCTTGGTAAGAAAATAATTCTAAAGCACCCCCACCAGGCAATTTAATACTTAAAATTGACCTCAAGTGTTTTTCTGTTTTTTTGAGTTGGGGTTACCGTGTCTTCGGTCGACTCCTCGGCTTATGCTAGTATCATACTTTCAAGGATGAATGTACTACGGGATAAGTTAGGCGGTTATGATACAAGTAGATAGCTCTCGGGTGTATGCCGTGGCGCTCATTTTGCTACGATAGCTAAATTTAGAAATATTAGCCCTGATTGAAGCCTCCAAAGTTGGTCAACCAACTTCACTGCACCTGGAGAGCACTGAGAATTACTTTCTGCGGTGCTGTGATAATAATTGGCCGAAGCACAATCATATAACTTACTATGTGATAATGGTAATTGTAAGAAACAGCACCTAGCCCACTTCGGGCTCAGAATTTGTCATACATCATAGGACCACCATAATATTGTGGCTACAATTGATGGTGCTTTGGTATTCTAATAGTCGGCTAACAAGAAATCATGAAATCCTTTCAGTGCTATGCCTTCATCTATCCCTTTTTTTTTGTATGGCGGACACCGTGTTTTTTTTAGAGAGTCGGTCCTCTAGCACCATAGCATTGTACAACACCATACAGCCGTGGTTTTTTTTGGAACTGCTTCCCATAAATAATGACACCATATACGGTATGATAAGCTTTTTTAAATCTATCCCCACAGAATAATATGTGGCAGAGGGGGACACCATAGAAATAAATAGATAATTCCCACAGAACCTACACCCATAATAATATAGTATTTAATCCTTCCTTTGAACCCCCCCCCCCCCACCCCTATACACACATAGCGCTTATCATATAAACCTCCCATATTCAAGAACATAAATAAGGAACACTTTATAAATCCATTATTATACGAAAGAAATATTTTTCAATTGTTTACCCACCATCACCGGTTTATTCCATTACGGGATTTGACTATCATGTGCATTTCTCTACCTGTTCCTATTGTGTATAGAATGGATCTGCGAGTCTGGAATAATTGTTTTCCCAGTGCCCTGAAGAGAGAATCGTCTATTGAGTATTTTCTTTCTCTAAATGCTATGTGTTTTTGTGTTTTTAATTTATTGTACAAAGACATGTATGCAGCTCTCACTATAGAATATGTCCTTAATTCCAAAAACGAAACAAAAGGAAAAGAAGAAAGAAAAAAACTTTCTACTCAAGCGGGAAGACAAAACCGCATCGCATCGCCAATGATGACTAGTACTCGCTCCGAGCGCACTTACCACGCTCAAAATAGAGTACATTCCCTCTATATTTTGTCAATAAAATGGCCAAAACACTCTTTCAAACGCTGCGGGCATTTATCCCTTGCAAACATTCAACCATTCCCGATATTGCCCTCCTAGCTTTCTCCAAACGTGTTTGGCCCGATTTTTGCTGTGGCGATGCACCGCGAGAACTCGAACGCGAGATAAATGTGCTATCATACAGTAGGAGGAGGTTGGGGTTCCCCTTCCCCACTACGAGTGGGTGACACACGACACCCCAACTCAGCCCTCAGTTGTAACAAGACAAAAGGAATATACCGCGCAAGTGCCCCTGCCAGGGGAGGCAACTACTCGAGTACTGTACAACACCCTAGCATACTTTTATGGTGCTCAGGTACTCTCGGTGATTCTGAGGGTCCAACCTCTAACTGCAGTATCGTAAAACTTTGGTGTCAGTTCCCACTGCCCTCACTGGAAGATCTTTATTGCGGGCGTCGGGGACTGCAGTGCGTGCTCAAGTGGGGTAGTGCATAATATGGCAAAGCCCAAACATATGATTAAGGTGGGAAATCACAACTCCTCACTCGAAGAAAGTTACAACCCCACCTCACCTACAGTATCAAGCTTCAAGCCACACACCCCATTTCTATGACTGAAAACAGGATCCATCCATCCATAGTCCCACTTGACAAACAGCCACACTATCATACCCGGGGGGCCGGGGCCCACGTGAACCTTCCAAGCTCACCGCTCCCACCCTCCACGCCAAGCTCCCCGACATATCATACACTTCCCCCATCCTCCTTCCAGCCCTCCCAGAAGTCAACAGAACAGATCTGGCACAGCATCTATAGCTCACGCTTCCACGACCGTACCTACAGGAGAGGGAATACATCCCCTTCCGCAACGCGCCCAATACCGTGCAATGCTATTCAGCGTATATCCCAGCATAATTATACGTGATAACGCAATACCCAAGCCCACGATACGCCAATCTCCAGTTTCATTCTCGACACACAAACATTCCTTCCTCTTCAATTGCGGAACTAACTAAATCGTTCCCATCGTGATGCTGTCGGTAATATAGAACGGCGGCACTCCGAGCCTTCCCATCCAGAACCCTCGGCACTCTCTCCGCCAGCGAAACGCGCTCTAACAGAATGAATGGTTTCTAGAACACAAGCCTGTAGGCTATCACTTTTGATATAAAAATTTAATAGTAGTACATACCGATGGGGAATCTGAAAGAGCTATTGCCGAAGGGTAGGCATCTTCCTGGCCCGAACCCTTAGGCTAAATCTCTGCTCCGTCGCAAACCCCTGACAGCACTAACTCACGCCCAAGCAATGAAAATATCGCAGCAGCCAACTCCGAAGAGCCACAATTGGACGGATGGATGGATGGATGCCTGTAGGACAACCAAAAACTTATCTCGGGAAAGGAAGAAATAAAAAACACCACCCGGATAATCCAATCACCCAGGGAAACACTCCAAACTAGCTTACCCACTAGTACTCACGTATATTCAACGTCCCCCAGCTAATATCTACAATGCCTACCGGTACCTATATACAAGGGTAGATCGTGAATTCATGGTACGGAGCAGGGGTGGTCATCCTCATTTGCAGAGGTAATTTTGGAACATTGGAAATGCATGTGTTTCAACCCATGAATGAGTGATGAGAAAGGTAAAAGGAATAAAATAAAATCAGAAACTGCTGTTAGCCACCATCAGGATATATCCGGTTCTTTAGTTCTAGCTCCACTGAGTTCTATAGCTCTTACTTAGACAAGGTTTTGGTACCCATCTTGCAAGCACTATCATTGCCATCGAACCTCTGATCCCTGCTCTGTACAGTACTCGTACTGTACTGTACCGGTACTCGTACCATGAATTCATGATCTACCCTTATACCTACCTCGATCCCCCGCTCCAACCTGTCAGGGACTTCAACATTCCCCCGCCAATTATGTGCTCGACTACCGGTACACCACCCCTCCCCCACTTTAACCTTCCCGTCTCATCTTACCCCACCCCCTCTCCCAATAGACCATACTGCCCAAATATAAACCACAACCACTTATGACACATTATACCCCACACACCACATGCCCTATCATACTCGAATACAAAATCGCCACCCAGCGGACACTACCCCAGACCTTCCGCACAGCGCAATGGTGGACATGTATACACGTCTCATAACTACCCGAAAACAGGGACTAAAAAATATAATATCACGGTAAAATATCTGTGCGTATGAGAGCTCATACAAGATATACCCCCCTTGTTTTCGGGTACTTCTAGCCAGTGACGAGTACCAATTAATTATTCCAGCGCTCGAATACCGGTACTCCAAAGGACACCTAATTTCCCGGTAAACTATCCTCATGCCCACAGGTCGAAGTCAAGTCTTTCAAGCGATGACGCACAAAAAGAGGGGCAAGTTCAATCCGGCAACATGAGTGCCCGTCGAGTACCGGTATCATATTTTCGTAAAAGCCACATGGGGGAGCTGCCTACTCGAGTAATGACAACCAAGCCAACGAGAGCGAAAAAAACCCCAAATCGCCACACTTTAAGCAAACGACAAGAAATGCAATTGGACAACCCCCCCCTCCCCCAGCCCAAACCCGACTTATTATAAGAAACCGCAAGCCACAGACGACCAATCTTGAACAAGAAACTTCCCAGTGGTATATCCTTGATAAGAGTCCTGTAATCCCCACAGATCGGCAACCAATTAGCACATTTCCGAATAGCTCGTGCCTCCATCCATGCGAAAAAAAGGATACCATACCGGTATTTCCGCCGCCAGCACGATATCATGGTCGGTATGTGTCCAATGAAAAAAACGCCTTCCTACTGGCAAGCCCGAGGACATGACATCCCGACCCGGTATAAATACCCAGTTTATGTCGTGAAGCCCCCCCCCCCTCCGGGCAAAAGCGCTACGATATATCCCTAGCACGTCCCTAGGCGGTACTGTAACCAGGGGTGGTAATATACCCCCCGTCTCGAGGAAATCCCACTGCTATTACTGACGCATCATCATAATCCAAGGCCGCGCGCAGAATGAATTCCGGTATGGCTCCGGGCAATCTGCTCGAGTAAACCTGCCCTTGCGGCCAAGTTGATCCAAAATTTCCAGGTTGGAATGCCGTCTTCTTGAAAAGGTATTCGAGTATAGTACGGTCCCCTCAGGTGTGGTTGTTTGAGTGACAGATTAGAGCTCAAGTGACTTATAGCGACGGAAGCGATAGGGAGGGACGCGTAAGCCGCCGGCCACAGAGTGGCTTGCAAACATCATACCGAATTCATTGGTTCTCAGCTCCAAAAGAGTGTGGTTGACTGCCCTCCGCAAATTAAAAACAAAAAAACCGAAGTGGAGGTTGTTACACAATTCCCCTCCACACCGCTTGCACCATTGCTTTTGCCCCCACCTAACGTCATAGTGAAAGTCCTTATCATGGTCAAAGTTGGAACAAATGTTGCATCTTTATCGAATACCGGTGGCCCGCCGCAACATGACTCCGGTCGCTGATCTTAAAAAGAAAAAGCCGTTGGAAGCTTCTACTCGTAGAGGGATCCACTACGAAATTGTGATATCAGAGAAATTATTTTTTCAGGCTTCTCTCGAATGCTAATACCGGTAGTAGTTTAGTACGCCCGGATTTCCCGGGTGGAGGAGGGTTCCCCATTCTCGTTAAAATTTAATATAATCCTTCAATTGTTTAGGGGTACAAACTTTGACTTTGGGTGGAGGATAGGTTCTATTTATCATAATATGAGAGCCTCACTGTGCAATACTGGTGTCATATCCCATCTAGGATGGGTGGATGGGCCTGGGGGAAGAAAAAGAATAACCAAAACTGCATTGCAAGGGAATCGAACCCCTGCCAATTGCTTGGAAGGCAATTATCCTACCACTGGACCAGCAATGCGCAAGACACGAATTTTTCAAGTTTTCAACAGCTATTCTACCTGGCTATCCGGCAATAAATCCATAGTGTACTACTACTACGGTACCAATACTTGTACGGTAACGTGGTTCAAAACCTGCACGCGGAAACTTCATGATTTTTTAAATTCGATAGGCTTCACAACAACCAAACCCAGCGGAGAGGAAGAAAGAAAGAAAAAAACACCCCCAATAAAGAGAAGGGAGAGGAGGATAGCTCTCAGGTGGGGGTTGGATCACTGTAGGGGCTGTGGAGGCAATAGAATTGGATTTTTGGCATAAAAGGTCAAAAAATGTTATATTGGCCACACTCTCACAGTTTGTTTCCCGTACTCATGTGACCCATACTTAGACAGAAGGGTTCCAAGCAATAATAAACCGATTTCTTACTAAATAATATGTACCTGGAAACCTATCCTATGAATGTAGAGGTTACCTTTGCACCAATGGAAGAAGCTACCACCTCCTCCAACTCTCTGCCTAATCCATTACGACCAACACCCATCACCGGAACCCCCTTTTGTTCAAAATTTCTTATGATACCCCTAAAAATCCCGTCTGGGCATCCAAATTTCCACGGCGACATGTATCATATGAGAACAACACATTTTTGTCTCTCATCCTAGTGCAGGTTTTGAAACCGCTCGAACCATACTCGAGTGCGGGACTCGTACAGGTGCAGTATTTGCTGGAATAACTAAACTTCAAGAAAAGCGCGTTGGACTTGCCATTGCTGGCACTTGTGCGATGATAAATTGCCGCACCCTTTCCACTTCACTTCCCCTGTCTTACTGTAAGCTAAGGCTAAGACGGTCAGTTTCAGCAAGTGATTTTTTTTTTGCATCTTAGACAATGTCTCGGGTCTCCCCGACCAGAGACAAAAGCACCCCCTCAATGAACGGGGTCTTCCAGACTGAGTACTTGTACTAGTACAATACGGTACCAGAGACATCTTCGGGAGGCAGAGCTTGGCGGATCTCATCAGCGAGTATTCATTATTTTGTTAAACCGATCCTATTGTGGTTTTCCGTTGAGATACGGTATCCAATGGTGGATTCGACGAGTTCTGACGGCGCGGTGCCCGGGACAGGTCTAGTTCAACAGGTTAACGCAATCGCGAATACCAGTTAATGAGATGCAACACCTATTAACGCCGAATCTTACACGATACCACACAAGTACTGTGTCGGGAAAGCGCTAATCCTTCCCAGGAGCTTAGGTACTGCCCGGAAACAATATATTTATTTGAATCCGGGGGCTTTTGACTCAGAATCCTGAGATTACAGGGCTGACGGAGACAGTAGATTTCACGAGATTTTACAGTACTGTAAGAATACTCGTACTCTAAGAACTGGAATAATCGGGCCACGTGGTAGGACGTTAGAGTTACCTCTCCCAGTAAGGTTTGGTGTTTTTATTTCTTTTTCTATTTGTCTTGGAAAGCTCTTTTTTTGGCTTGTTCTTCGGCCCTTTTTTTTCCCGAAGGAAATTCTGGACTGCCGGTAGGTTGCACATTTGTACGAGTACTGTACAGTAGCACATTCCGTTTATTCGAATTCTCACGGTACCCAAGAGAGGGAATTTTGGACGTCTTAGCACAAAGTTCAGATACCGGTATTCCAGTAAAGACAGTATTAGCGACCAACACATTCACCCAACCTGTACATAGTACTGTACTGTACCTCCGACGAAGACCCAGAACAGTCCAGCTGCCCTAGCGCGAATAATAACCCATGGAGTTCAATAGCTAATTTTTCCTTTTTTGCAAAAGCAGACACCTTTATTACGCATTACCAGCTAACTATAAATCACCCAACAAACTAGATAGATATAAAAAATGCCCGATATATGTGTGGCATCCCCCCAATCCTAGGCTTTCGCCTATCTTCCTTCCCCCTCTCCCCACTTCCCAACCCACAAAGTGCAAATATCCCCATGTAAAGCGCAAGAAAATAGCAAAACATAAAAAAGCAATCATATTTCACTTTTTGGTAAAGGAATGGGTAGATGACGCTAAATATTTTTTGAAGAAAAATAAAAGAAAAATAAAAAAAGGAAAGGAGGATTATATGGCGCACCTTACGATGCTTATATGGCGTGATAATAGGAAAGAAATGGAGTTGCGAAAATGGAAGAGTGCTGCCGATGCTAAAGGAAAGCAAATGTATTTTTAGTTTGTCCGGCTCCTGGGTCCAAGGAATGTATGCCACGATGCCACATAGGAAAGAATCGGAAATGGATATAGAAACAGTGAAAACAGATAGCAAATGGAAATGGAAAATATAAAAGTGAAGAAAAGAAAACACCCATAAGCAAATTGAGGAAACCAAAAGGCAATATGTGCAAATCAGCCAACAAGAAAGCAATTAGAAGGGTATGAAAATAGAAGAAAGGATATCTTCAGGACTAGATAGAAGTTGAGTGAGACTAAACAAGAGAGGGAAAGGGGGAGTGGAGAGTGAGAAATAAAGATACAAATGTGAACTAAAGCCGTTGAAACCTCAGGCCTTGCCTCACATAATTATACAGTCCTTATCCTCACCGTCTCGGCTCTTTTCGAGAACAGCCCTATTGCCGGTCTTCTCCTTCTTCTTCCTGTCCTTCTTCGTGGGTGAGCCGCCTGAAGCGGCTTCCTGGATGACCTTTAACCGGGCAATTGCACGCTCGTCACCGTGGCCCGCAGCCTTGACATACCAGACGTTAGCCTCCAATGGGTCCCTCCGGCACCCAATACCCATCTCGGTAAAATATCCGACAGCGTACTCCGCTTTTGGAAGACCTGTGCAAGAAATCATTAACCCACAATCACAACCGACACCTCAAGGATAACAAACCATATTCAGAAGCCTTCAAAGCCCATTGATAGGCCTCGTCCTCATTCTTTTCCAACACTGGCTCAGCGCCAACAAGGTACCAAGCGCAGAGAGCCATCATAGCCATAGAATGACCTCGCTGCGCAGCGCCTGTGTAAAAATGAACACTCAATGCTGCATCGCGCGGGCAGTTCAGTTTGCCGTGCTCATACGCATCGCCCATACGATAGTAGGCATCTGCGTGCCCCAACTCCGCAGCTTGAGTAAAGAGTTGCGCGGCGTAACTCTCATCTTGGAAGACATCATCCCCACATCCGGTTTCATGCATACACCCTAGCTCGTAGGGAGCATTCGGGTACTGAGCATCCGCTACATCAGTCGCCCGCTTCAACCATTTGACACCCTCCCTGTAGCGGCCTTGGAGACCTAGATCCGACCGCAGGCAGGCCATCCCTAGCCGAGTCATGGCACCAGGGTGGTTCTTGCTAGCCGACTGACGATAGAATTGAACAGCCTTTAAGGGATCCTTCCGACAACCCCAACCAAATTCATAGCACAAAGCCGCCCTATACCCAGCCTCTGCGTGGCCGTGTTTCGAGGCCGCAACAAATAACGGGAAAGCCTTCTCGTTTTCTTCTTTACCTTTGTTGAAAAGACCAGAGGCGTAAGCATCAGCAAGGTAATATTGAGCTTGCGGGAGTTTTCCGGACAACCGTTCCAGGATCTGGCGAGCTTCTCGGAGGGTCTCATTCTTGGAGGCACTGGAACTCGCCTCATATGGATTATTCAAGTCACTCTTACTTCCAGACACCCTTGGAGATGGTGTCCCCGGCTCACTCCCATCACCAGTACTCTGAGCTGCTTGTATCATAAATACAGCCAACTCGTATTGCAAGTAGGGATCTTGTGACTTCTTCGCATTTGCCCTGTACATCTCCAAGGTCTGCTTGTTTGTGAGAAGTGAGGCGTTCGCACCAACTTTGTCCCTCAGGTGAGAATTGTCGAACGAAGCAATAGGGGGTGGTGGGGCTTGCATGTGTACAGGCTGTGTCAAGTCGGTATAGGAGGACCTCCGACTGTCGTAGGAATGTGTACTAACAGCTCGCTGGTGTGACGATCCGGGAGACCTTCCGCGACCGTCAGCAGACAAAGCCGAATACGTGGAAGAAGGCCTAGAAAGATTCCTCCGATAATTTGGTCCCGGCGCAGCCAAATGTCTTCCGCTGGGTTGTTGGCCATCGGAAGATGCTGGTGATGACGACGAATTCCTCCTGGGATACGGGCCTGTTCCACTAGCACCGAGCGCCCCGCTTCCGTTATTTTCCCGGTAAGCTCCGTTCTCGGAGAATTGGTTGTGGTGGTATTGGAGTTGTGGATACATTCCGGCCTCTTCGCCTGAAGAGGCCCGGCTGGTAGGAGATTCGCGCCCTGGACCCTCATGTCCAAAATTAGACAAGCTCTTTGACGAACGGTGGCTTTCTCCGGAGGATATTATTGCCATTTGGGGCTGAGGTATTGGGCCGGCTTGATGCGTGATGTGGTGTGTAAAGGTAGGAGAGGAAAGAGGTGCTTGCACAGGCGGGTCTTCTTCCTCTCTTGCGTCAAGAACGAGGTCGGGTGATGGAGTTGTGAGGTCGCGAGACTCTAAGGACTGTACAGATTGTACACGTCCATGGAAGGCCGGGAATCTCTGTTGGTACTGTTGAGGGGTCCCTTGCATGGGCCAGTCGTGCTGAGCATGCTCAGGCGAGGGGTAGGGGTTCGGTTGCGTAGTGCCATGTTCATTGATGCCATTCAACTGGAGACTTTTCTGTCTTTGATGAACGGGGGAGGAGGGCGGAAGACTCCTACGGCGCACCGAAATAGAATTTCGTGGAGATACCGGGGACGTTGGCGTTCGTGGGCCGTAGCTGTCCCTGCCTGGTGATGCAGCGACCATCTCGCTGGCAGAATCATAGGAAGCGTTATTTAGCGCTACAGTGGTCATTGCGGTTCCTGTTCGTACTAGTTTCGCAGATGCTCGTTTGTCTCCCCGCCACCGGTTATTGCGGCAAAGCTACTTATATCCGCAGACCTTTGTTTGAGACAATTTAACGATCCAAGAATTCTATGTTTGCTGCTCAAATATTAGGACTCGTTCCAGGTCTTTCTCAAAGAAATAATAAAAAATTAATGAATGGAACTGAATTGTGTATGATACCTATTCTCCGAATTCTTTCCAAGGACCAAAACCCCAAGCCTGAGCGTTCAGTACTTCGGTGTTTCGACCACTCGGGGGTTGAGTTCGAAACCGCAGTATCACCAAAACACTGAAAGTTTGGGTAACCAGTGATATCGAGAAAACTACAACCCAATGCGGGACGTATGCCGGCGGAAATAATTGCTCGGGGGTTTGCTTCTCCCTAAACGCAAGCCAGTCTCGACAGCAAAAAGTGCTAGAAATTCAACGGCTTGAGGAACCGGTCAGCTTTTAATCCGAAAAACAACAGCTCTTTTCCCTTGTGCCCACAGACGGCTACCGCTTCTGGGGAGGGGGTGTGAAGGATGATTTTAGAGGAGCAGCTCACGCTAGAATTTCCACTGATATTCTTGCTGAAATGCGGGAAAGCGAGAGTATTATGAATTGCTGGAGGGCGAAGGAAAGTGTTGTGTTCTTTAGAACGAGAGCCCCAAGCTTCGACCCCTTGGGTTCCGACTAGAGGACGCAATGACCGGCCCAAATTGTGCAGGTTCAAGAGGCACAAGAGGCAGTGGTGTCTGGGTATAATAGCAATTGGGGGGATTGAAGTGTAATGCAGCGTAATAACCCACGGTAGAAGCCAGCGAGAGTGAAATTGAGGCTGAAATGCGTCAAGGTTTTTTTTTCTTGTTTATTTTTTTCCTTCAGGTTCTTGAACCCCCTTCCGCCCCGTATATGCAAGCCTGCTGTGTGGCGGCACAGGTATTCTTTCTCTCAGACCCTACAATAAATACGGAACCTCTCTCCAATCACTAATTAAGATCCTTGGCCTGTTGCTCCCTGGCACTGGGCAAGCCCTTCCTTCTTCCTCCCGAAAATCAGAAAAGCAACGATGCTTCTCCACAAGCAAGCCCCGAACAAGAGAAACTTTTCTGACACCTCGGAGGCCAGGAGGTCCCGTACGAGTCGGAGGTGGGGGGACAGATTTTGTGGATTTGACGGAGGGTACTGCAAACACTTCGGGCTACCGGTGCTCGACGAATATGCAAAGGCGAAGTGGAGGTGGCTGGGGCAGAAGTACACTTCCCGGTCTGGTGGTGCTCAAGGAGTCGAGGTGAATGAGTGTAGGTATTTTCCCACGGTTTTTCCGTTCACCATCTACACTCCACCGTGTCGGAGCAAGCGAGCGACTATGAGGAAAGACAACGAGTGTTCGAGGAGGATAGGGTGAACGAGCGGCAGGGAGGGGGGTGTTCAAGGGAAAGAGCTCACGGAGCAGGACAACGACATGCAAGAAGCTACAAGTACTATTCACAAGCGCCGCCGAGGAGCGAGAGAAACACCACAGAAGAAGGGAGTAGAAGACAAATGCGGTAAAATCAAGACAGTCATCCACTTCCTTTGCTAGGATAACCGAGTGGGCTTAGGAAAAAAAAGGGAGAGACAAGACCAAGACCAAGACCAAGACTAGACCGTGGCAGAATTGCGTGGGCCTGGCTGGGCCTGGCTGGGTGTGTGTGCGCTACGCGGGGAACGCTTGATTTTTCGATGTCAAGTCTTTTTGGAGGGCCGGTAAATTGGCGCGCACAATATGATCGTATTCCTCTTTACATTGTAGATGTTTCAGGGAAAAGGACGCTCCAGGAAAAGAGCGGATCAAGCAACTACAATCGCTTTGGGAAGGGCAGGAATACCGGTATCATGGCAGGAGAGAAATAACTTCCAAAGGTACTGCACCCGCACAGTACTAGTACATACAGACCACCAATACAGTATTGTGCGGCCTGCGGAGAGGGAGCGGAGGGGATCCGGGTAAGGAAGCAGTAAGGTCCGAGAAGATAGAAGCGTGATGACGAGGAGCCAAAATGAATATTATTATGGAGTGGTGGTGCTGGTGCAGTACCGCTGCTCGTGTTCGTCCGGCATGGTGATGCCCTAGATAGAAGCAAGCGATGCCCAATCGTTGTGGAAGGGCGAGGAGACAACAAGTGGTACCCGTATGATAAATTTACAATATTACTGCGGTTGCCGGTACTGACCTCCTCGAGTGTGCTCGAGTATGATACAAGTACGAGTACAGCACTCGTGCATCACACTCAACCCCATCGTTCCGCAGGTCTCCTTGTGACTCTACAAATACTTGTACCATACCGGTACGGTACTCTAAATCCCAATTCATCACCGGTAACTTGCACTCCAAGTGTCGTTTCGAAGACCCTGGATTGTGTGTGCCGGTGCCGTATGGGGGTGGTCTCATTTGGGTACAAGTATGAGGTTGGATATTTAATGTACGAGTAAAATAGGGTAGGATCTACCTGTGGCAGAGCTTTCGTGCACTAGTATAATGCTGTACTAGTACTAGTAGAGTGCAAGTACAAGTACGAGTACTCGAGTACAATACTCGTACAGTAACCGCGGGGCAACTTGGGCAGAGCTAGAGTAGACTACCGGAGGTCGATGATGGCAACAAATGTGACATACAATGCGTGAGCACAAATACTCGAGTACTCGAGTACGGCGCAGTACTCGTACAGTACATGTATGGTATGGGAGTACGGTACCGTACTCGAGTATGCGAACCCACGGGAAGGATCCGATTAAGGAGAGTGGCTCGTTCAAAGCGGAAAGGCTGCCGGTAAGGAAGGGGGGGGTGAAAAAGGGTGAGGAGAAAGAAAAAGATCTTAGGGGAAGGGTCTCCCTTTCTCCATCTGTCGGATCTTGGGTTCTCACCCAACGCGCGGTTTTCTTTCCTTTCCTTCTTTCCCTTTCTTTCGGGTCCTTGCTTCCGGCCAAATGACCACGTTTTCCGCCGTCAAACCAGCATTTATTTTGCCCTGATATTCCCACGGATTCCGCCCTCGAAAATGGATGCTTGGCAGAGCTAAACAGAGTACAGTACTCGTACAGTACCGTACTCGAGTACCGATACGGTGCTGGTAAACGTTAGTGAAATTGAAGAATTACTCGTACTTGTAACTTCACCACCGGAATCACAATTGACGATCGGTGGCCTTCGCGAATCAATCTTGACAGGGATCCCTTCAAGCCCCCTTCTCAACCTTAATGTGTGCTAGACGCGCGATCCTCGTAAAACCCTTGTGCCATCCAAGTTCACCCTTGCTGCTCTCCGCCAAGGCATGATCAGCTGTAGTCTGTCTTCCCCTTGTGGCACCCTAAATGGCGCTTCATAACTTGAGCTACGGTGCTCTTTGCATTTGCGTCTCATCTGGTCCCTTTGGGATAGAATATTGCACTCCGGCGCAGCACTTGCACGGTGCCGGCACCTTAGAACCCGCCCGAGACTCGCGTCGAATAGAAAATGCTGGTCTTGATTACTTGTATTGTCGTAGACTATGATACAAGTATATCTAATCAGGATGTCCTTTGACCAAAACCTTTTTATTTCTCGCACAAGTCTCACTGTCGTCCTTCCCATGCAAACTTTGAAGGCGAATCGCTCGATAAATATCTTCCAGTAACCAGTTAGGAAAACCCTACAGAAGGATTGGAAAAATTCTGGTTGCGTGCGCTGTTGTCACGGTTGAATTATCCGTCAACGTCATGAGGCTAGGTTCTGAGACGCCGGCACTGCGCAAGCATCAGCGCAACTCTCCCACATCAAAACCTGAAAGATCCAACGAAAAATGGCAAAGACTAGCAACCCTTCAGCTGTCTTTCCGCATCATGTCGCTCCAAACGGCCGAAAAGGGTTCCACCGTGTGACAAATTCATTCAGTACAAACAGTCCAGTCCATACCCACTTGTGACTCCCCCTTGCACTTTAACGATCGGTGGTGGTACAGTACAAGTTGTATCAAAATAGAAATGAAGGGGAGGAGTGGGTAATATGGTGAGGAGGCTCCGCGCATTGTCTCTGCAGATGACATACCGGTATCAGAATGATAGTGGCAGTCGGGGAAACGTGGTTCCGCCGTCTACGAGTAAGTATAGGGAGGGGCACCAGTTCTCCGGTAAGCCTTTGTTGTTATCATCCGCTTTCGTTAGGATACGAAGTTGTACTCGAGTGCTTGTAGTGGTAATGACGATACCCCAACGCCTTGCTTAGGCCATCATCGCTAAGGAACAATTGTGCCAACCGATCTAAATAACGCTCTCCCCGAGTGTAAGGTATCGCAGTTAGCTCCTACAAAAAGATCTAGCCTCCCGCCCTATTCTCCTGAGCCGCAGCTCGGTGGGCGGAGGAATTTTGCTCAAAGGGTTCAAAGGCCCAAAAGGCCTACTAACTTGAACCGATTACTCGGAAGTTTTTCTAAGCTGCAGAGGACGCGTTGATCGTGTTGTCAGGATCCCCCGGGGAGGGTTAAATCCAATACTTAGTCCCTTGTGTGAAAGTGGAAGAAATACGCCATTCTGGTGCAGTACCGATACCGTGCTCTACACCGTTCCATTTGCTCTCGGCCTCTGGAGTTGTGAGATAGGCTGCTCAATTACTCTCCATCTACCCCCACCGCACCAACCAACCGCTTCCAGCTGAAGAGCCTTAACCGGGCGAGGGTTGACCTTGTCTCAAAGCACAACCAGCTAGATATCCCTGCCGATGGCATCATGTCTCTCTACTCGTGGTGGCTCACGTTTGTGAACATCCGAGCAGAAAGGCCAAGGTTTGGCGGTATGCAGCAGCAGTCATATTCGCAAACATCAACCCACTACTCGAGTTTGAGTGCCGCCAATTGATCGCATAGGCTACGGACTTAATTGCACAATTGCTGATGACAACTGGAGATGCGCAACTAAAACCAGCCTTGCCTCATCATTCCTGACCAAAGACAGAGGCCCGCGGGCGGAACTTTAAACACATGGGCTTTGGCGCTTGTGGTCCACCAAGGAGCCTTCCGCCCTTCTGCACCTATTTCACCATTGTTTCTAATACTTCGAGAAAGAATTGTCCCAAGGACCCCAGAGATCTGAGACTTTATTTGAGCCTCGACTGCCAACTCACTAGTTACTGAAAAATAACGAATCCTTTCCCCAGATATATGGTATGATTCTGGCACATGTTGGGGCTTCCCCGCCGCGGAGGCTGAGGACGATATACCATACCAATACCTGATCCCCAGGATATCTTGCATCTGGTTAAAGTGCAGGTTTCTGTGTGGCGTACAACGCCGTAGCATAGTGGACTAGCGTACCGTACGAGAATCACATCTTTGAGAGAGCACAAACCTCCTTTCAGCCTTGCGCTATCTAGGACGCCTTGGGAAACCCACGTTATATAACATTATAACGTATTTATGATACCCCAAGGAAGTCAGCAGCAAGATCGAACAGTCCCTATTGGAGACGGAGCATCGCCTAGCGTGTTTTCCGATTACCCCGCGTTTACAAATTCATTCGAGGATCGGAGGGCATAAGTGTTCTGCGGTTTGTTGCTTGATCTCCAAGACGAATAGCACGAATCAACGATTCCGAGTGACAATATGTGACCCCGGCCCCGCTACGAGCTGGGGGAAGTCTAAAGAGACTAGATGAAGCGGGCAGCAAAGCTATTGGAGATAATTTGAGGCCCTGTCTCGGCACGGCACTTTTATGGCATAAAACTGTCCTTTATGCAACGTTCTTTTTGCGATGAGAAACTTTTCTTGAGGCGGTGTTCCCCATGCACATAAATACTGTAGTGGTGTTTTCATTAGCACATATGTCATGTTCAACTTTTATCGCAACAAATTTTACCTCTATGATACCTGCTGAACAGGGCCTAAGTTGAAAACTCTATCGGGAGGGGGAAAAAAAAAGAGTTGGGCAGTATTCTGACAAGGGGTATGATACGACTTTGCGCCATTCTTTCTCACCCGCTTACTCGCCAAGGAGCATACTTTCGGTAGAACGGCATGTTGACTGTTGCAAACTTCCCTTGGCCCCGGCGCGCCGGCGAAACCCAGTGCAGGAATTCGTGGATGACTAAGTGTGACTGGTGTGACCGGTGGGGGTACTCGAGTAATGTTGGGAAGTGTGTTTACAATACCGCTTTCGCAGACCCGAGATACTCGGTAACTGATACTACTTGCCGGTTGTCATCCATCAGAGGCAAATTTTGGTTCGTTGGAAGGGCTTTGGCACTTGTGAGTTTTGCTCTCCATCATCCTCTTGGGTGGCTGGGTGTTTATATCCCCATCCCCATCATTATTACCCCTTTAGGGATGGAGTTTGGAAGGCGTCTGATAGAACAGTTCATAGGAATTCTACTAACGCCAAACAGCCCTCACTAGCCCCCAGAGGGATATTAACCGCAGTGCGGATGACCGTCGCTTACACATTGCCCACACGAATCTGGAATACGCGTCCTCCATGGCACCTCCTCCGTGGCAGTATTCTTACCGGTGCTGCAATACTCAAGAATGGACTCGAGGTGCCGGCACAGATCCCTCGGCGGCCCTGCGGCCAAAGTCATCGCGAACTTCGCTCTCGCCAGAATACGGGTAACAGAAAAGAATTCTTTAAATAGTCTATAGGCTCGAACCTCCCGCCTTTGGCCTTACTTGCAAGTCCCCTGACCAGAAAGCTTATAATAAGGTACAGTACACGCACGCTTCCCGAAATTCTCCGGGCAAATGTTTACTCACGTTGTCGGTCTAGTGGACGACATCTGCCAGAGGGGCACCTTCGTATACCCAATTTTTCGATAGGGCGTATGGGTTCACCGATAACCAAAAACATCCCTTATCCACTTCGATCTAGACTATGGGCTTTATATTAGGATATCCGGAACCCTGTTCGAGCATGCTATATTAGCCACTCAATTATCCGAAACTCACAAACCTTAACCTTACAGGCGGCAAAAGCTACGCTATCCTACTGCTCGTACTGTACGAGTACATACCACCTACCATACTATGACACCCCTCCCATTCCTCCTGTCCCTGTCACGAAACCCGTACTCATGCAACAAGCCCAGTGCGCTACCACTGCCACTGCTACCCACAACCCACCCTTCCTTCTCCCTCCGCTAGTGCTCCGAACGATGGCATTCACAAGTCAGCTAGCCATCTCTCCCAACATTCTGCGCACCCACGCGCAAACCATACACACAAGAAGCGATGCACAAACTCGTTCCATTGATTTTGGCGCACTGCTCAAACCCCCGGCAGCAGCCATGGAGGATCTGCTCCGGGGGTAGATCCAGCTCTGCGAAGAGTCTCGGACTGTCGATGTCTGCCAATTGGCTTCTCATTTTGGTGGCTGAAGGGGCGAGGTGGTGGCGGCGAGAGATAGTATGTTTGGCTTGGGATAGCCGGAGGGTTGTGGAAGAGGGGGCGAGGATTGGGGGTTTTTGGCAGGCTTCCTCTCTTTACTTTTCTGATGAGGTTTATTCGGAGAGGGATGGAGGATGGAAGAACTGATAAGGGGGGTGGATAGCTGGGGTGTTATGGTTTTTTTTTTGAGGGTGACATGACAGATGCGTAGTGCATACGTGTGTTGAGCTGCTAATAGGCTTCGCGCTTATTAGATTTTGCAGTGGATGGTGAGTTGAGCGGGGAGATGCTGGATTTAAAGACCCTTCTTGGGGGTTGTGACAGACCATGGTGTAATCACCAGGATGTCCGCTATCCATCACAAACCATTAAAACTTGACCCTTCACCCCCTAGAGTGATTCTCGGTGAAGCATAAAGTCTGTTACGGCACACTGTTGTGGTGGTTGCTTCTACACCATCTCAACCACTCTAACTTGCCGCCAAATACCTTCCAACCCTACAATACGGCTAGGCAAGGCCATCCCTACCGGTACACCGAACATCTCCAACCTGTCATCCCGAGTACATGCCCGGTACCGAGGACGGTAACGGTAGCTCCCACCAACAATCATCACTGGATACCAGGCTAGGAATGGTAACGTAGATATCCCCAACCAGTCCATTCCTATTCCAATCGTTCCTGCACTGGTGCCAGTGAAGGAGTGCGGAAAGGCATGTTTGGTAGGGTTTCGAAGTGGGCGTGCTGCACCGAGAGCCTTTATCATACTATAGCGCCCCAGATGCCTAATCTGGAGTCTGGAGGACCTCTTCCTCTATTCGTTCCGGCGGCACCCCGCCCATCGCAGGCGTCACGACTTACGCGCTATCCCCCGAGTGGGATTATGAGCATCTTATGCCCTGAAAACTGATTCACCTGTCTCAGGATTTAATCGCGGGTGCGAGCGGGAGCGCCGGGCCTTCGGTTTTCCAGGTTCGCACTGGTAGGTTGGGGTTCCCCCGATACCCTGGACATAAAATTTTTACGTTGTGGATTTTCTTTCGTGCCTCGATGCTTGGGATTTATTAGTTCTTGATTTGATGATACCTTGGCCATCATGCTGGATTGGTGTTCCGCTTATGCGTGGTATCATACTCCCATGGAGGGTTGGTATCTACCTTCTCATCCTCTCGCTGATGGACTTGGAGTGTGGGTTCTTTCTTTCTTTCTTTCTGTGTTTATTTAAGAAAAGTCAGAGCTTAAGGTGACAGTTTTTTATTGCTTATTGGATATATGATATCAAGGGTAGATATGGTACATTCTCGGAGAAGGGGAATTTTATGAGCGGTAGTGAATGATACCTGACCACTACACCTTCTCGTGCAAAGTGCGCGCGCACACACACACACACTCCACAAATGATGGGAAGGGGTATGTTTGCTCAGAGTGACATGGTTTGGAAGGGGCGCGTGTATTCGAAAGTTTGGCATAGGAGTAACTCCAAATTCTTCCCTTGATATGGTAATCCAGTTTCTGGATGAAGGAAAGGAAAGGAAAAGAAAGGAGAGATGAGTGACAACCCGTGATTAGGGCTTTTCCCTTACTACGCACTCCACAATCTAGACTTATGGTATATTATGAACATAATATATCATAGCCCCTACCATCTACCACACCTGTACGTGAAGCGTTGATTCTTGAGGGGCGATGGATAAATACCTTTACCTCTGATGAGGATATTGAAATCTACATGGTCAGCAAATAAGACGGTTTCACGCCTGGCTCTGTGCTGAGGTCCCTTGAATGCCGGCGGGCTCGATGGATTCGAGAAGGATTCACGTTTTCAGAGTCACGCAGGACGGTCACGTTTCAGCACTCGCTCGGCGTTGACCATGCCAATTCCGAGGGCTGGGTGCAGAACACGAGAGGGCTGGTGTTACACCCACGCACCAACCGGGCGAGAGGAAGACAAAAAAGAATGATTACGCACGTTTTTTTTTTTGCCTTACGCTGACGACGATGACGACGACGACGACCGCGAGAGGGAAAAACGCGGTTGGTAATGATAGTGTATCACCTATCGCATGGCAAGTATATAATGGTCACTCGAAAAGTCCTGCTCACCACACGATACCGGTATGTGTCTGCGTAATATCCCATTGCGGATACATGGCATCACGGGTCTGACAACACCCTTAACACTTGCCCACCCCCCCTCCTCCTCTCGGATAAAATAGGGCACGCACGATGGAGAATATCCGGCAGCAAGATGCACAAGTGCCACCAAGCCTTGAGCCACGTTTGGTACAAGTACAAGGTACGTAGCACCGATAAATGAATATTAATAAAAAGCTGCTATGATACTAAAGCTGAAACGTGTGAAGCTCCGGTTACCACCGAGGGAAATGGGCGGACATTTCATTCGAGCGGTCACGCCCGGGATAGACAGGTTATGATAATAATATCATAATAATATTATTATGATACTTTTGCGTAGAGGCTTTTTCCTGCCCGCCGGGTTTAGGGTATATGGCGTACAGTAAGGTATGGATAGGACGGGGCAAGCGAGTATCATATCATACGATACCAGTTTGTTTTTTTCCAGCGCAGTCCCGCCAAGAAGTACGGTATCATACCATGATGAATGTTCACAGTCATCAAGATTTAACAATCCCGAACGGCAAGCAAACAAGCACTCGTGAGCCGGTCAAACGGTGGG
Source organism: Tuber melanosporum (assembly GCF_000151645.1). Lineage (NCBI taxonomy): Eukaryota > Fungi > Ascomycota > Pezizomycetes > Pezizales > Tuberaceae > Tuber > Tuber melanosporum. The sequence goes on along the minus strand of NW_003299092.1, from coordinate 391,780 downwards.
GCTCGCGGAAACCACCGTGCTCCTCGAATACAATCGCTTGTATCCTTCTCCGGGGTTTAGACTGGCTGTGTCGTGCTCGGACTTGGTCCTGTCATATCAATACCAATGTCGCGGGTGTGGAAACCTAACCATGATACGGCAAAATCGAGATGGGGTGGGTTTTCCCCACCGCTCCCATCCCTCACAAACGATCACTCGCCGACACGAACCCCGGCAACCCGGGTGAGGTCGGTCCGCGGCCCAGCTCCGGAGTGACCGGGCAGCCGAGCGAGTGCCTACTGTGCCATGCTCGGTAGAACATACAACTTGTGATGAATGATGGAGTTGATTTGCGGGCACGTGAGTAATTAATTTATTCTCACTCTTCCTTTCCATATCAACTGCCCCGCAGCGTGCAAGAGGGTATGAAGAAGAATCTTGGTCCCCAGCTTGGATCTCGACCATCAACTGTACGGAATACCGCTCTCGATTTCCAGCGGGAGGGGGAAAGGGGGAGGCAGAGGGTGACTTAATATCTGGTAATGTTAGTCTGTGTCCTCGTATAAAGTACTAGGTTTGGAGTAAAATAAATATTTATGTCGTATTGCTAAAGTTTGTACGATACAACCTGACCTTACCCCCCCCTCTCTCTAAGCACGGCGAAACAAGGGTGGGGTAGGAGTGGAAATGAGTCTGCTCCATAGGGCAGAATGAAGTACTGGTCTACACTCACTAATAATACTCAATTGACTAACGTGGAGTTGACAGGTTCTCAGGACTCTGGAAGAAATGTACTTGAATAATAAACATAATGGAGCGTCACGTGCTCCACTGTGCCGGGAGTGTTTGGAAAGTTCTTATCACTCGAGTATTACTACTCGAGCAGAGTCCAGTCTTGTTTACCGGGTCGACGGACCTAGATAGTATTGCACTGCGCACGAGGTCGGATCCAGAAGATGCAGGCGCCGACTTTCTGTACTGTACTGTACCTAAGTCTGGGGTGGTACTCGAGTAGAGCTGGTATCATACCGCACATCTCTGTGAGTGCACGTTTTGGGGAGGGGGAGGGTCGATTGGTGGTTACGATACCTGATTGGTGTGAGTGATCTGCCGTCCGGAAAGGGAATTGCCCTAGGTATTCGATAGTTTAACTGCCGGCGACTTACTGTACCAGTACGAGTACTCTGCTCTCTTCTTCGCTTCTCCGAGGGGAATACCATACCGGTACCGGTAACTTACTTGCCGATTCCAAAAGTACCGTATCCGGGAACCTCGGCATTTCCTGAACCTAAACCGCTCCAGGATTTCTCGATACGGTACGGCACTCTTGGGATGGGCAGGTACGAGTGAGTAACTCGGTGGTTTTTTAAAAAGTGATCGGATTGTGATTTATTACAGCTATTTTCCACAAAATTGGTGACCCGTGGAGGCATTAGTTGTGTATGCCATACCCGGATCACTTGGGATGCCTGTTCCTATTGCGAATATCATACTTGAGACAGGAACTGCCTGGAAAGGGAAGAATTCGGCTCGGGGTTGAAAAACCGTTTATGCAAGTCTTTTTTTTTTTTTTTTTTTTTTTTTGAGTTGAAGGGCTTTGGTTGGTGTATGTATCATATGTATGATAACACTATGTTTGTGTGTGGGTGCACTTGAAACTTGGCCTCAGGAAAACGTCCTCCGACCCCGGGGCTGAACGACCTTAGTGAGGTCGGAACACAACGTGGTGCTTCAAGTTGCGCTTCCTCACAAGATTAGAGTTGCACGAGAAACGGTTACTCTTGTCCCGGTGGGCTCAATCAAGTTTCTTGTTATCAGCCAGCACAATGCTACAATCTATCCACCACCCCAAGAAGGCATATGTGGGGAATGGCATTGAGCTGAAGCAACAACTGGCGTGCCGGCTAGGTTAGTTATCATAATGCTATTACCATACATCATTGACAATACCCTCACGAATTGCACTAAAGCTTGAATTTGACTTTTTCTCAAAACCCCCAAACCCATCGTACGAGTCGGGTGGGCTATGGCATTAAGCGCGCCTTGCAAAATACGACATACACATGGTGCAAAAGCGGAAATTCCCTTAGCAAGCATAGGACTAAACGAGGAAGGAAGGAAGATAGTACCACCTGCCAGATTTCACCTGATCCTCCGAGGTACGAGTACGGTACGTGCTTTAGTCAGGTATCCAGGTAGCGCGGAGGTGTGATGCCATACAGTAGTACTGTATCGTATGGTATCGCACTCCCCACCACGATTTCCATCAGAATGTCTGAGGGATCTTCATCACGGTAACGCTCTCCACTGGTTGTCGTTTTCAGCGTCAGCTTTCTAGCAGCCAAAGGATATCAAGAGCCCAGCTACGATCCCCGCTCTTCTCCTCCACTTCCCTCCCCCCCTCTCTCAAACCCCCACAATACGGAACACAAGCAAACCCAACAGTATCCATTCCATTTCTCACTTTAGGGTGGAGATGACTGAGGGAGCGAGTGAGATCGGCTTTATCCGCGGCGGGTGTGTGTGTTGGCTAGGGATTTGTGGAGCCATAACTACCGGGAAGGAGCAGCAATGGAAGATTTATAGCAATCTCCCATATTCGGTTCAGTTAGACCTTACGTGCTCCGATTCCATTTGCATCTGGCGTACGGCAGTCTGAGAGACTACAAGTACTCAGGTAAGATTTTGAGAGGATCGTTCTTCCCTTGTGACAACTGTGGCTCAAGGGGGTTTGTAAATGCAGGACAGAGACTTGTTAGCGTCAAAAAGTTGTTAGCGCATATAATCGGCCGCAGGCCACCTACCTATATGTTTCACAGTGCTGAGGTTGAGTGCTGTGACGGGTAATGGAATTAGCATCGTATAATACCAGTATGAAAGAAGAAACCACAGTACTCTACTGAGTATGATGTGGCTGAGCTCCTGTGCCCCCACCACCACCGCCACGATCCCGATTATCTCACCGATGCTTTAATTCCAATCTGGGGGTCTTTTCAAAAAATTCCGCAACACGAGGAGGGAGCCAGAAAAAGAAAGGAAAGAGCCACCACCTATTGAGCGGTTTTTCGTCGCCGTCTGCGCTCAGAAAAAGAAAGGAAAAAAAGATGATTTTCTTACCTTACCGGCACTCACCGCGTCGGCAGTCGGCTAATACCTAAATTGAGCCGCTTTGTTAAGATGGATTTTTCTGGGGGAGAGGGAAAGAGCAAGGAATTTACGTCACTAGGATAGAGAATGGAACTGTCATGATATGGTAGATGTCAGGGCTGGGGAGGTTGAGGTCTGCTCGAGTAAAGAGTCTTGCATTTGTTTTTAACCCCTGGAAACCCAGGGCGCTAGACGAAAAAATCTACTTTTTTTTTTTCGGTTTTGGGGAGGGTGATGGAGGAAGTCGGAAGGTACTGCGACACCCAGCAGACGTTATCGGGGCAGTCAGCACTTTGTATTCTACCGGCATGAGCATCGTAGATAGAGTGCTGGTAAACACGAGGAAAGAAGACTGCTGGATGAAACCGCGTGCCCTACCAGTGTTTTCCCTGATGGTCAAAGAGCAAGGAGTGAGAAACTCTCTCCCAATGTGTCTCCCCCCGAACTTTGTGCCAATTCAACCAATTGACATCGATAGGATCACCTATTAATGGCCCCAAAAGGAAAACCATCAACCCCATCGTCCCAACTTTTCCCCTCTCCTTCTTCTTTTCTAACCCAGACATCATCCCCTCGTCCTCCCAGTACGAGTACTCTAAGGACTCCATGGGGTGTGGACGCGACCGGGGATCCAAAAGTCCCTCCATCCTGCCAACGCCACGCGAGTTATCCTCCGCAAAATTAGTGGGGGGTTTGCCACGTTTAGCCTGTTCCTGCTTGGTTGTGCCGGAATGCTGGGCGGAAAATGTGAATGGTGGATGGATGGAAACCTAAACCCTGGGGAGAGGGAGAGGGAAGAAGGACGAAAGGCATAGTTTCCATGTGGTTGGGAAAGCCAACTGAGTTGGAACCCATGTGCGTGCGTGTGAGTGAGAATAGGGTATGCTGATGTGAACTGGGTGTGGTTGTGCAGTGAATCGTGCGATGGGTGATCCAATACCCACGCCGATATCTGAAATGTCGCCAAGAAGTGAATTACAGCCATGACTTTGAAAATAAGAATAGCCTGCTTGGAATGGATGTTGGTGTGTAGGGCCCTTTTGGTATGATACCGTATTATCATTATTTTCTTTCCTACCGTTCTCTCCTGTTCTTTTGCAGTGCTGCCTATCCCTGTCCTCTTAACTCCGCCCCGAGAGTGCAGAGGATCTTGGTTCCCAAGGCTCCAGTGCGGTTGAAGTGCTGTCGTTGTTGTTGGATAGAGAGGCTCACTGTCTATTGAACTAAATTTATGGTTTTTGTAGGCATGGTACCGTGTTGAGACGGAGTGTGCGCAGTGCCTTAGAGCACGATCATGGTGCCGGTAATCTAACTCGGAGAGGCAACAGAGGTCAATTGACGGCCAATGCATGGGGGACACTTTTGTGAATTGGCATGATATAATAGTGAATACCGGTATTTCTCTCCCACTTCTCCGCCCGGGCTTACCGTTCGGGATATCATATCCACGGTTTTGCGGTTCGGCCACCCGAAGTCAACTCCGATAAATCCACTCCCGTCCGGTCGAGGAAGACTTGGGTACGGGCAAGAGGGTATCATAGGGTATTAAACATACTACGGACGTAGGGTACCAGTGCTCTTTTAATACATTTCACTCCATCTTTCCTCCTCCTCCGTATTCCTTCTCCTTCCCTTTAACCCCTACCGGCTTTTTCCCATCCACAATATTCCACGTTACTTTATCATTATTGGTTCATACAGTAATCACTTCTCCATCTTCACCATCATCGCCGTTAATATCTCTCCAAATCCTACGCCCCCCTTTTTTTGTCTCTCTCGTACCATCACCGTCATCCATCATACCACGTCAATCAAGTGGAGTGTCTTTCTTAAGAGATAGTTCCCATTTGTTGTTCGCTGAATCCTCTCCATCCGCTGACCTGTCAGTATCCGCCGTCTCTCCGACCTTCCTAAATTCTTCGCCCGCTGGATTGCCGCCCCCACTCCCCCTCTCGCCTCCCTGCCGGCCACTCCTGTGAAAGGCCCATCGTCCAAACCTTCCACCGATCCTTCCAAGTTCCTGGCAACCGTGCGAGAGACCGACGACCTAAACTTGCCGACCTCCCCCCTTCTCAACTCTTACACCCACAGTTCCAAACCTCGACAAGCAGAGCCTCGACAATTCGCACGTCGACCACGGGAAAGAAGGAAAGGTATATTGTCCCATAAGAAGAAAATCAAGATTTTTTACTCTCCGAATCTACTCCTTCTCCTGTTCCGGAGATAGCATTCGTCGCTCGAGATGTTGAGCTCCTTTAGGAACCTATCATGGATGGACCGCTCGGTCAGTAACTGTCTCTTCCGTTTTCTTGTGGCTTCTTTAGAGTTCGATCTTTCTTCAAAAAAACGCCGCCAGACTCTCCCTCCCCCCACCCCCTTCTAGTTTGCTGCCCTTCTGCACGTCTGCGTTCTGGGCCTGGGTGCCAAAAAAGTCTTGGTGAGGCTTGGGGGCGGCCCGCGAGATGCGAGGGGGGCTCACTTTAGAGAAGGAGAAGATGCGCGCTGAGATAGAGTGCTGACACGACCGATGTTTACCCCAGAATAACCACCAGCCTTCCATACAATCTCCCACGAAACAGAAGGCCGAACCCTCACCAACGGGACTACAGGCCTTGATAAGCGATGGCCCGCCCAGGCCGGACGGCAGCGATAAGTATTTTGGGATGGAGAATGTAGTTGGCGTATGCCCTAACTTTTTTATTATTGTACTTTGTGAGAATCATTGGCTGATGTTGGACTCGATTTTCTCGTGCCTCAGTTTGGAAATACTTGGTAGGCTAACTGTTGAGCTTTGGAGACTGTTTTTTCCTTGCTACGTCTGTCTATGTGAATTGCGATAGCTGACTTTCAGCCGCAGCTACTGTAATTCAATCCTACAGTGTTTGTACTATTCAAAACCTTTCCGAGAAAACGTCGTCAACTTTCCCAACAGATCGAGTCTACCGAGTTCGAGCAATAGCGATGCTACTCTACTGCCCGGATCGGATAGTCGAAATCTCGCTCGAGTTAGCACAGATCCCCTACCCGGATCATCCGCCCCCCCCGGTCCAGTTGCGCGAAAGCCATCGTTAACACCCACCAGTAAAGAGGAGACCAAAAGGCCAAGGATACCGGTCACGGCTTCCCTAACACCAGGACCAACTTTTGGCCCTAACGAGAACAGGGACACCCCTGAGGTGAAAAAGAAGCTCGCGTTAGCAACGGGGCCCGTGTTGAATGTCGATCAGGGAAATCATGCAAGTTACGGGATGGAGGAGTCGCTGTTCTCGGCATTGAAGGACATCTTTGAAAGCATCGTGGCACACAATTCGCGCACAGGTGTCGTCAGTCCAAATAGGTTTTTAGATATTCTAAGGAGGGAGAACGACATGTTCAGTGGACAGCAGCATCAGGATGCTCACGAATTCCTGAATTACGTCCTCAATCAGGTGATAGAGAATGTGGAGGACTATCAAAAAAAACATGGTTACAAGAACGGCAATATTGTGACCAATTCAACCCCTGCCAAATCATCTGGTACACTAACACCTGTAAACGCTTCGTCGGCTGCCTCCACCGCGTCCCTTACCTCTACGTCTCCCACTGGCTGGATCCATGAACTATTTGAAGGTCTGCTAACCTCGGAGACCAAGTGCCTCACTTGTGAGAACGTTTCACGCCGAGACGAGCAGTTCCTTGATTTGTCAATTGACCTAGAGAAGAATTCATCCGTGACATCATGTTTACGGAATTTCTCCGCTTCGGAAATGCTATGTGAACGTAACAAATTCCATTGCGACAGCTGCGGCGGGCTGCAGGAAGCCGAAAAACGGATGAAAATCAAACGGCTGCCGAAGGTCCTTGCTCTACATCTGAAGCGCTTCAAGTTTATGGAGAACCTAGGACGATTCGAGAAGCTACATTACCGAGTCCTTTACCCATACCATCTAAGGCTATTCAATACGACGGACGACGCTGAGGACCCGGACAGACTATACGAGCTGTATGCTGTTGTTGTGCATATCGGTGGTGGACCGTACCATGGGCATTACGTTGCGATCGTCAAGACCGAGGACAAGGGTTGGCTGCTGTTCGACGATGAGTTGGTTGAACCGGTAGACAAGGCGTTCGTAAGGAACTTTTTCGGGGAGCGGCCAGGGATGGCATGCGCCTACGTTCTGTTCTATCAGGAAACCACATTTGAGGCCGTACAGCGAGAGATGTGGGTGGATGAGCAAGCGGCGGGAGTGGCCACAAGAGCAGCGGCGGAGGCGGCGAAAACGGAATCCGCGAAATCTAAAGGGTATACAAATGGAGTCAACGGGCACAGTGTAAGGGCCTCCTCGGTGGCGGAACATCTACCAAATTTACACAGTTCAAGCTCTTCGCCGTTGCCAAAGTCTGAAACACCGATTAATATCAGCGACCAGCATCCGGCTGAGACCGCCGCGAAGCATCCGTTCCCGCCCGTCCCGAGCAGCGTCAAGTCGAAGAAGGAGAAGGAGAAGGGGGATAAGAAGGACAAGCCAGAGGGCTACCACATGGGCGGCATAAACAGGCTCAGGAGCACTAGCCGCAGCCTCCGCCTCAGCCAAGCCTTGAGGCTAGGAGGCAAGGATAAGGATCGCACCAGCACGCATGAAGAGAATGGCGCGATTCCAGATCTACCACCGTTTCCCGTCACACCCGGACCCGGACCCGGACTTCCGGTGGGGGACCTGACCCCGAACGGGGTCAACCATGAGAAGTCGGATGACGAGAAGAGTGGGGATGATTCCCCATCCGGGACCGAAGTGCCGTCGGCTGTCGAGTCACCGAAGGTAACTGTTCCAGCGGTCGCACCGGCAAAACTGGGGGAATCACCGGTGGAGCCAAAGGAGGAGGTAGTAGTCCCCCAGGAGACGGAGAGGGGGGATAAGAAGGAGAACAGCAAGAAGAAGAAGGGGAAGAAGGAGAAGGAGAAGAAGGAAAAGAAGGAGAAGGAGAAGGAGAAGAACAAGGCTCGCCACATGTCTAGTTTCTTTGGCCTCCGAAAGAAAGCTTCGGTTGCTTTTCATTCAGAATCATAATCTTTGTTTCTTTTTCCTCTTCCCTTTTTGTTCCTTCCCTTCTCATGTTTTTCCTTTTCAGTCTCTCTGTCCAAGGCATGGCGTGGTCTTTTCTCTCCTCATTTGTTTCAAATGTATTCTGTACCGAGTAAACGGGAATTTTTCCTCCTCTTCCTTCATCTTCTCCAGAGGAGTTGGTTAAAGTAAAGTTAAAGTTAAACGGGAGCCTTTTTTTTTCCTTCTTTTCCCTTTCTTTCACCCATTTCCAATTTCAGGCACTTTTTTTCAAAAAAAAAAAAAAATGAGAAGGAACGAACTTAATAATCCAATGCTTGTTTCTTCCTCCTCCTCCTGTTCGCAACCAGTTTCTCGCTACCTTTATTCCAAGATTGTGGCCGTTAAGGTGTTGGTACTCGATATAAAAGTTGCTTTGCTTCATGGCGTACGGTGCTTTGTGACGGGGTAAACTGTATGTATGGTGTTGATTTGTTCGTGTCTGTCAGTCAGTCTGTCTGTCTATCTTGTGCGGGCGGCTTGGAGATGGCGTTGAAGGTGTCTGGTAATACAGTAGTCTGCACTCTAACGGAGCAATTAGAATACCGGTACAGTACGTGAATCCGTTGTGATACTCTCTCCTCCCTCACCAAAACCCCGCTCCATCCATCATACGTACCTGTACTCGTACCATAGACTATCCAATGGTATCCAATAACGATAAACACAACTGGTACTCGAGTACTCATACTCGTACGTCAAGATATCGTAACCGTATCGCTACACACACAAGCACACCAACCCCACTCGCTCTCTCGCTCACTCACTCTCACTCATTCCTTCGCCTTGCTGTGCTCGAGTAGACCGTATGATAATACGAGTACTCCACACACGCACCCACCCACCAACAAAAAAAAAAAAAACACTCCCCAATCCCCAATCCCCCAAACCCACCAATCCCCCCCTCCCTCCAACGCCCACCCTATTCCTGCCGGTATGATGCACACCGCACTTGTCCGGTAAAAAAAGGCATAAACCCAATCACCCCCTCCCCCCACCCACCCCTTCCGCACTTCACTTCCAAATCCATCAACCCGCATACCCTCACCCAATCACACTCGTAAAAAGCGAGCCTGCGGAAAATGTTTCAGGCTCGGTCCTGTTTGAAATGTCATTGTGTAACCGATCCTGGGGTATATAAAGACCCGAGTGCCCGCCCAGAGATGGAGTGAAAATTGCTTGTCACGTGATTTGCAATGGGGGGGGATTGTGTTTGGGTTGAGGGGTTGGTATGGGAGAAGGGAGGAACGAAGGAATGTTGGATTGATGGCTAGTTGGAGCTTTATCGTCGCTAGGGATCGCTGCCAGGACGGTACAAACATCTATGGTAACTTCTCGAGCAAAAATTACTATACGAGTACAGTACCGGTACAGTGCGGTATCGTACCTGTCGGTATTATTACTGCTCCTTGTGTATAATCCGCAGTACAAGAGCCCCGTAAGCGGTGGGTGGATGGATGGGTGAGCAGTCCGGAGTGCCGTAGACTACAAGGCGGGTTTGGAAATGCGGTGGACAAGATACCGGTGTCGCGCCGGGAATTACGCTTCCCACTTTTCGGTTGGTGTGGTGACCGTGCCTAATCCTCGGTGGTTGTCCCAAATAAGTCGTGCTCCTCTACTCGCGCCGCCGAGTTGATCTCGCGCACCCAAAACTAGTAATGATCGCCGGGCCAATCAAAACATCACATTTCATCATATAGATGGAAGATGCCTACTGCGATGATTCTACTAGATCATTTAACCATACATCAAGTGGAAGGTAACCTTTATTCTTATAGTCTTCCTTGATAAAACCTAAAGAAAGTATGAAAGAATGAAGTGGTGAGGGTGGAATCCCGATAGATGATATACGGAGATGAGTGTGAAAGGAAGGAAAATCTAGAACCATCCTAATATCTCACGATAATCCACCACTATCTCCTAAGCCTATACTCTATGTGAACTACCATATACCTAATGGTAAAGGGTATGAAGAGAACAATACAAAATGAAAGACCCCGCCCATGTCATACACCTAGTAGCATAGGATATGACAGACTCTCCTACTGTATGCCTGGTTACTGTAACGTGTTCACAAGGTGCTAATCAGGTTATCGGTAATAGATACGATAGTTGGCAGGTGGCCTGCTCTTCCGGAGAGGAGGCGAGAGCTGAGAACTAAAGGAGGCTTCGAGGGTGTACTGAGGAACAAAGAAGTAACTGTTCAACCAAGTATATTGAAATACTGTCTGTCGAAGTCTGCCTTTTATATCGTAGAAACAGGCGGTCTTTAAATACACAAATCTGTTCATGTCTAGCATGAACGAAACTAATCAAAGGTATTAATCGATACACTTTGGTAAAACTCCTTAAGTATCAAAGCGATACTTAAAACAAAACATAAAACAAAACCAAGTATCAAACGATACTTTAAAACAAACCAAGTATCAAAGCGATACTTAAAACAAAATATAAAACAAACCAAGTATCAAAGCGATACTTAAAACAAAATATAAAACAAAACCAAGTATCAAACGATACTTAAAACAAACCAAGTATCAAAGCGATACTTAAAACAAAACATAAAACAAAACCAAGTATCAAACGATACTTAAAACAAACCAAGTATCAAAGCGATACTTAAAACAAAACATGAAGCAAAACCAAGTATCAAAGCGATACTTAAAACAAAACATGAAACAAAACCAAGTATCAAACGATACTTAAAACAAACCAATAACTGAGTACCCGTACCAGTTACAGTTACCGCATATCATAAAAACACATACCCAATAACCTCCTATCTGCCTAAATGCATATCTGCCAAACCGCATGCCTATAAGTAATCTGATATTCCTAACCATTGAAGTTATTCCCTCCATGGTGAAGAATAACTTGCTGAAGCTTTGTATGAAAGGACAAACATTTCTGATCAATAACTGCCTGAGGTAGATTCTCCCACGATCTAACCAAGGCAGCCTTCTCTGATTCCACTGTCTCTTGATTTGTACCAACAAACCTCCAAGTTGATATCTCACCTTTTTGTTTCATAGTCCTATAGAAGTTCTATTTGGTTCAAATCTGGCGATTTAGATGGCCAATCTAATATGATGATACCTCTCCTAAGTCACTCTTCCCGATCAACTCGCTGTGATGTTTGATGTGCAGGCACATTATTTTCAACCAAGTAAGTTAAAGCCATTCCTGTTGTTTTCTGTATCTCATCGATCCATGGATATAGCTTTGAACATAGAACCCGCTCTCGGTATGACACCCAATTTATACCGCCATTGCTTGTAAACTTAAACTGTTCTTCTTTAAATAGCTGCTCTGGATTGCATCGTTTACGCTTATGCCTTCCTGCTTTTCCCTCCTCAATATTCCTGTACTCAATTGCTGTATTGATATCTTGGAGATAACGCTCTTGCTAGGTGTAACCGGTACGGGTACTTGGTTATTGGTTTTGTTTTATGTTTTGTTTTAAGTATCGCTTTAATACTTGGTTAGTTTTAAGTATCGTTTGATACTTGGTTTTGTTTTATGTTTTGTTTTAAGTATTGCTTTGATACTTGGTTAGTTTTAAGTATCGTTTGATACTTGGTTTTGTTTTATGTTTTGTTTTAAGTATTGCTTTGATACTTGGTTAGTTTTAAGTATCGTTTGATACTTGGTTTTGTTTTATGTTTTGTTTTAAGTATTGCTTTGATACTTAGTTAGTTTTAAGTATCGTTTGATACTTGGTTTTGTTTTATGTTTTGTTTTAAGTATCGCTTTGATACTTGGTTAGTTTTAAGTATCGTTTGATACTTGGTTTTGTTTTATGTTTTGTTTTAAGTATCGCTTTGATACTTGGTTAGTTTTAAGTATCGTTTGATACTTGGTTTTGTTTTATGTTTTGTTTTAAGTATCGCTTTGATACTTGGTTAGTTTTAAGTATCGTTTGATACTTGGTTTTGTTTTATGTTTTATTTTAAGTATCGCTTTGATACTTAAGAAGTTTTACCAAAGTGTATCGATTGATACCTTTGATTAGTTTCGTTCATGTTAAGACATGAACAGATTTGTGTATTTAAAAGACCGCCTGTTTCTATGATAGAAAGGGCAGACTTCGACAGACAGTATTTCAATATACTTGGTTGAACGGTTACTTCTTTGTTCCCCAGTACACCCTCGAAGCCTCCTTTAGTTCTCAGCTCTCACCTCTTCTCTGGAAGAGCAGGCCACCTGCCAACTATTGTATCTATTACCGATAATGTGATTAGCACCTTGCGAACACGTTACACTAGGTACCAGTAATATAGGCTTGTTGTTGGTTATAAAGTTGTCGATCATAGCGCCAACTGTTCTCATCATGAACTATCTGCTGAAATATATTTTTTTCCTCCTCTGTGTCTTACTTCCAGACATGGCATTGACCCTTCTGACTAAGCATTATAGCTCCCCAGAGCATAACTGTAACAGGAGCTTTCTCCTGATCACGATCGTGAATGGCATACCTATTGGAATCAATACCAATATAACATGAAATGTTCCGTTGCCGCCTCAGTGTATTAAATTCAATCCAGGTCTCGTCTGTAAATACAATTGTATTTACCGCTATTTGAAGAGCCATATGAGTAAAGGCTAACTGTGACTCAATATGGGCAGCCATGAGAGTAGGTTTGTGTACAGCTTTGCGTCGAAATATATGGTGTTGAGTATGGAAAACCTCCTCCAGGGTCGATCGTGCAGCAACGATTTCAAGCTCTTTAGCAATTTCGGGAAATGGCATTAGCCAGTGTTCTTCATCTTTCTGACTTAAATCCCGTAGTGCTATTGACTCCGGGCATCCATCAGAAAACCTTTGTTGATTACCTCCTCCATGATTATCTTCAAGACAGGCTAAAACATCATCAAAGTTGGTAGGATCTGAAGCGTGCTCCTATGAATTACATTCAGTTCTTAATCGTTCTAATATGAATAGATGTTATAGTATATTACCTTGGTACGATGGATGATATCCATTGCAGTCCTCTTCTTTACTCCAAGCTTGGTTTCTATGCTTGTGAAGAACAAATTTCCATGCTAATTTAGAGCTAAAATTGCAGCATGCTTTAGCAAAGGAACTCGAGGAGCACTTCCTATGCCTGAATGTGTAAAAGGCATATTAACGAAGGATAAGAGCAGTTGGGAGCAGAGTGATGGGGTTCCTTGAGCAGTGATCTATGGTGGCATTGTTACATCTCATAGTTTAGTCTCCTATATTCAGTACCTCATACCTAATGTCATCCCCATTTCTATTGGCCCAACGATCATTACTAGTTTTGGGTGCGCGACTTCAACTCGGCGGCGCGAGTACTGGATAATAGGTAGATGCAACACAGCCTGATGCAATGCCTGGTAGTCCCCAGGAGAAGTAAGAGAGAAAAGGGGACAAATGGTTGCTCTATTCTGAGTGGAGTGTGTTGCCTATCTAATGACCTTCTAGTGGTTGTGTTCCACCCCTCCTTAAGAAAAGAAAAGAAGTCACCTCACCATGTGAAAACCTTTTCTCCCAGCCCTATCCCTAAACCGCCTATGTTACAAGACTGAAAACCCTACTACCCCCAACCTTTAGTGCCTCAAAACAACCCCCCTTTCACACCGGTATTGAGGGGGGTACCGTCTATGATAGAGTACGGTAGGTACAGTACGTACCGATATCATACCTACTATTCTCTTCTCGTCTTTGCCAAGAATACCTCTGTAAGCCCCTATATTTGGTGCGGACCGCAGCAAAACATCGACTGGGAGGTATTCTTGGTAAAGACGAGTGAGGTATGTACCCTCTACTCGTACCGGTAGTCCAGAGATGATCCTTCTACCATAAATGAGAAATTATCGCGGACCACCCTATTTTTCCATCAACATCTTTTGAGTCTTGCTCTGTTTTTCTTCTTCTTTTTTTTGGGGGGGGGGAATGCACAAAGCCGAGTCCTATCCACTCACGCAGGACCGTGCCGTGTCTTTCACCATCGTGTTGATGGAATGCCGCAAAGATATGCGGTCCTGAGGGGGGGAAGAATGGCAGCGTGCACAGGCTCTTGAATGACGAATGATATAGCTCGAGATCCTGTGTATTCATACTACTGGACAATTCAAGGTGCCAAGATCCTGGACCGGGACATAACCCACTAGACTCAAGTAAGTTCTCGGCGTCTTCACGCTTGATAATGCTTGCTTTAGTTCATGGATTGGCGGGTACGGTGCTCGAGCAGGTAATAATCGGTGTGTGACAAGTTAAAAACTTTTGTAGATCCGTCTATTCATCTTGCCCTAAATAAGAAGGAGAAAGGGAGACTTGTCGATCGGAGCGGGACTTCCCGCTTTAGCGGCAGTGGGTGACGTAGGAAGCGTGTACGATGGACTACTATCGCCATGCGGGCCGGAAGAGCGCGGTAGGAGGATGCTTCATTATGTATCCCCCGAGATCCGCCAGCCGCTGGTCCGTCGATAAGAGTTTTTTTTTTTTCCCCCTTCGCACCACAATCTCTCTCCCTCTCTCTAATTTGCGATCAGAGGGCATCGCTTTTAACCCTTCATGGCCAAGACAGGCCTATTTCGGGCTCTCTCTGAATGTCCCGGTCCCTAACATAGACTAATTCACCATATTTCAACATAACCCAGTGGTACATTTGGGGGGGAGATCCCGTTTGGCACAAGTATCATATCTAAGATGAGTAGATTCCCAGACCTCAATGGATGTGAAAAGCAATCATTTACCCGTACATTATATTACCGTGTCTCGTCCGATGCATAACCTTTTCTGTGGCCAGTCCTGGGTCTCACCTCCGTGATGTCGAGGACTCCCGGAAGGATTTCTCGATGCTTGTGTCATACCTCTCGGTTTTATCCTTCTCCTCTCTCTCACTTTTTTCTTCTTCTTCCCCTACATTACCGCCCGAAGCACTGGATATATTGCGTCGTTGTCGGCGGGCAAGAGTGAGGAGGTTAGGGGAGCAGGGGGAAAGGCGTCTGATACTGAGGTGGAGTGGGTATGGTAGGTCAATTTAATGGTAGTTTCGTTCATCTTTGTACTACACTATAGGGCTAGTGTTAGGTATAGGATAGGAGGTCAAACATAGTTTTTCATGACATGAAGCATAGGAGAGTCGAGGGAGAGAGGGAGGACTAGGAGTAACCTTTGTATACAGGGTTTGGAATCCCCACCCTGCTGGAGTTTAGAGGTATGCTGGTGAAATTATAGCTTTCCACCAGGACTCCAGTCCTGAAGAAGTATCATAACAGGAGGGGGGTGGAGCAGATGGGCATATGGAAGCGTGAGTTGCCGGGGGAATGGACTTCAGCAGGGGCCTTTCCAGATCAATTCGTATATTGGTGTCATAGACCTCAATATCAGTGGCCATTCCAACTAGCTGGCGTCTCCCCGCCCCCCCACCTCTACTCGTAGTGTCGAAGCGTTTTTAAAAAGAATTGCTATTGCTGCATACCGCCCAGATCTGAGCAAAAAGGCCAATTCTTGGTGGTATGCAAGATATTACGAGCAGCAGATATTTTCCCCATATATCCGCGGCACAACAGCTCCTGACCTAATTGAACCCAAAGGCCATATCGTGACCAAAAAAAGCCCCTTTCACAGCGTTATCGAGTGATTCCGGGTGAATATGTCTAGAAGAAGAAGAAAAAAACCCCAGACACGGCACAAACCCCTTACGCCTCAGCTCTCATGGATCAACCCTAAGATGATCACTTTAGGAGGGCGTTAGGAGAGAGGGCCCAAACAAAAGTGTTCCCACAAAGAATAAACTAAATGTTGTCTGTCTGTCCTCTCGATTTATCTTTCCCTCTTCTATCACCCACGACGACTCCATCTCCACCATAACCACAATCACTCTCGCAAACAAATCTCAATCCGCAAAATACATAATGGTAACCACCCCCCTCCCCCTTCTTCCCCATATTCACAAAAGCTTAACTTTCCCATAGCCAGCCCATCCCACCCCCACCCCAGAAGCGACCCTAACTGTCTCGGCAAACTTCACCTGCACCGACTACAAAAACACCTTCCTCGCATTCAGATGTCTCCCCAATCACGTCGCCGGGCACACCTCCGTCCCCTGCATCCCCGGCCGTGAGTACGGAATTTTCAACGACAACATCTGCCGCGAGGAGAAGATTGTAGAGACTGTGTCCCTGGTCTTGGCCCTGGTGTTTTCCATGGCTGCGTTCGGCTTCATTCTTAGTGGTGCGTACGTTGTGAAGAAGCGCATTAAACCTGAAGTTTTGTTGGTTTGGAGGGTGACCAGGAATGAGGATGAGGATGAGGATGGGAATGGGTTGAAAAATAATGCCCCGCCAAAGGTATTGGATCTCAGGAAGGCGGTTCCCCCGAGTTACCACTCATACTTGCGTCGTGAGGATCCCGGCAGCGCTCCTATTTCTCACATTGGTGGCTATCCTCCAAAGGCTTTTCACAAATCGGGTGATGACAAGAGATGTGATGGTTGTGGCTGTACCATGAGGGCCTAAGATTCTGGGAGGATCTCGTCTAGAATTAGGGTCTGCATGTGGATCTCTTGCTGTGGGTAAATTTTTTCTATTTCTATTCTTTTTTTTGTTGGATTTTTTTTCCTGCCGAAGGCGAAGGTGGAATTTGTTTGATGCCTTTATCTACCGTCGGTTTGTGATCGCCCGGGACTTTGATAATGAATGCATCGAGGGATCCCATCTTGCGCTTTTCCATTCGTGTACCACAAATTAAGCCTTTCTCGTGAGATTGGTAAAAATTTAATGATGGATGGTTGGTTGGTCTCGTAGGTTTTGAGCAAAGCAGAGATGCTGCGATATCCTCCTCCCCAATGATAAGAGATCTCGAGCAGGCTGAGGCAATGTTTATGTATGAACTTGACACATATTTAAAGCATCCCATACCAACAGGGCAGACGCCATGATTTACATATGCACTACTCATTTATTACCACCCACCACCACCAAACTCAAAACCTTTCCAAGGAACCACTGCCAACCCCCCCCCCTCGCACGTCACAGTTTGCAGCGCACATCTCACGTTCTGGCATATACATAGCACCTGTACACCCGGTCCTGTCCGGTTCAACTATGATTTAACCCAGGACAGGGCAGGATCCGACGCCAGCGTTGCATGGATGGAGGTGGGTCTACGCTCGCTGGTCCATGTACGATGGGAAATATGTGCTACGGTAGTCAACTGCTATATCTATCCCCATGCTAATACATTTCTCTCCCGTTGTTCGAGTACTTGGCCAATAGGTCCATCGAGTGATATCTTACGACCGGGCCTGGTGCCTCATTGGGCCATTCTGGGGATCCTTTCTTTGATCCAGACTCCGGCATTACTTTGTGCCGTGCCTGTCACATTGGCATGAAACAGGGCACTTCAAGTGCCAAGAAAACCAATAGGCGGTTTTGTCTCTGTCATCAAAAGATTGGTGGGTCTACTAAGACTTTTGTACTTAATTACTTTATCATACATCTCCGGCCTTTGTCTAGGTTGGGCTCTGTCTACGTTAGCCTACACCCCCCGCTATCAGCAGGGCCCCCTATAAAATCAGCAGAACAAGAATGCAAATGCAACAACAGGCGGGATGCTTTAGTTCAAATCAATCTATGTAATTAGTCCGGGTCCAGCTTCTAAAAACAACCTCTAATGTTGGATGCCGTTAAAAGAGTAGAGAAAACGAAACCCTCCTCCGGATTCTTCATTGTTTCTTATTGCCCTGGCCACCGGCAGACAACAGCCTTTCCCGAGCCCCAACGGTCAACTCCAGTTTAAGCTGGGTTATAGCGTTTTCTATTGTCGTGGTAAGCCTTGCATCCATCGCGTCCAGCCTTTTCGTGAACCTTTCCTCCATCGCATCCAGCCTTGCCTTCATCGCATCCAGCCTTGTCACAAACCTCTCCCAAACGTGAAGATCGTAGAAAACGAATTCCAACATAAGCTTACCGATCTGTTTAGCCTCGGGTCATGCAGCAAAAAGGGTTAATTACTGATAGCGTACCCACACCACAACCACTCCTACAAGCCATCTCATCCATGCACGGATATCTTCGATTGCATCATTGACCGGTTGCAAACTCTGTTTCAAACTCTTGTCCAAACTCACCTGCAATCTGTTCGCCAACTCATCGAATCTATCGTCCATTGCGGTACCGAAAGGCTGGGAAGACAGTCAGAACATTTGCGAACTCGAAGAATCGGTTTTATCATCGAAAACACTATCTTCTCCAACTTCGTAACCCGATTGGCCAAACCTTGCATCGCGGAGGCCACCCCGGATGCGTTCTCGGATCCGTTCCGATCGGTTGAGTACTCCTGTCGAGCCACACGGTAAGTACGGTACTTGTGTATTACTTGCCAGACAAGATTGGTTGGCAGACCTGGAAGCGCGGTGGTTGAAAGGTACTCGTACGAGTAGGTTGTTGAACTAGACTGAAAGCGTGCAGCTGAGCGGGCCTCAAACGGAGCACGGGAGGTTTATGAGCGAGCATCGAACAGGCAATCCGATAAGTCAACATCCTGATGAGTGTTTGTTTCAAGTGAGGTTTACGGTACTACGGTTGATAGAAAGTCGTGTCCGACTCCAATACATGATTTGACCTTTATATCATTTGTACACCAAGCCATATCAGGGAATTCGAGTGATAGCAGGTGAATATTCTTTGGTGGTGGCAAAAAGTCTCGTCCAGTCACACAAACACTCGCACTGTGCATGCTCGAGCAACATGGACGCGAAATACCGATACCCTTACATCCGAGCATAGAGGATGAGAAGCAAACACCCTACCAGTGACAGAACCCCCTCTCCTCGAGTACGAGTATATGCACGTCAAATCCAGTTACCCGGCTACTCTCTATGCTATTCCATTTAAGGAAGGCGCCGGGAACAGGGTTCTGTTACCCGGGGATTGTGAGGATCAGGAACTGGATGCCAGTACCAGTATCATGCTTAGGTACAGTCACAAAGCACAGAAACACAATGCCAGCGAAACTCAGCCCCTCCCTATCAAATATCATTCCTATCTTGGTGGAAAATTCATTATGTCGCTCTGCGTAAAAAAAAGCTGTCCTTTTGTGGGTTTCGCGAGGTCCTACAACTTGGTGGAAAGCTATCTCTTGTCAGCCTCATAAAAGAAATTATACGACTTCGGAGTGCATATGGAACCTCTGGTGGGAAGCTCAAAAACTAACTCCAGCAGTCTCTTTACAGCCTCAAAATACCACTTCGAGGCACTATAATCTCTCCCTCACACCACCACCACCACCACCACCCCCGATCCCACATATCATACCATTTTTTTCTTCTCCTTTCTAAAATCCACAAGTTAACTAATATCCTCCCAGAGCCCAATTATGAACCACCCGAGCCCGCCCCCCCCCCAGCCCCTTCTGTGAGTCGTGGTGGTCCAACCCCTTAATCAGATAGAGCCCTTCTCTGAAACAGCCTCAATTCCTCGCCCGGTCACGGGTCACAACTCCACCCCCCCTTTTTTTTTCCCTTCCCCTTTTCGTTCTTTTTTCCTTCTTTGGGTAAAGAAAGTTACCTTGCCAGCCAGCCCTGTATGATACAGTACTGTAATCTCCGGATTCCAAAAGACAATACGGTAGCTCTCGAGAAGGATTAGCGCGACATAAGTTCAGTAGCACCAGGTTGCGTTGAATCTCGTTATTATATGGTAACTAGTTATTCGCAATTCGCTTAACTTGTCGGAGTAAACCTATCGTGGGCTACTCGCCAAATGCTAAAGTGTCCGGATAAAGCGCCATTTGTGCACGGACCCACTATCCGGGAGCAATGGCCGCGGCCCAACTAATAATATATATTACTAGTAAAAAAAGGTCTTGTACTCTACTCTAATGACTTTGCACCATATAAGGAAGAACAAAAGAGGGTAGCGGGATCAAGCGTGGAACTTGTTTCCTCCTTTCTAGCCAATTGATAACCCCATTATCTTTGGAAGCTGTTCAATCTCATGGTTGATCTCAGCTACTGTGATTTGCTTCCATTCAGTGAATAAGGCTGCCTTCATCGTGGCTACAGTGGTGATTTTCTCAGACCCTCGACGACGGAGAATTTGTTGCTTGATTAACATCCAAATTCTTTCAATAGGATTAAAATCAGGACTGTTGGGGGGCCAAATAAGCTTGGAGACTCCCTCTTGCTCATGCTGGCTTGTAGTATAGTGCGATGTATATAGAGAGGCATTATCCTCCATTAAGATAAAGCTGGAATTGAGAGCCAGCAAATGCTTACACTCTGGCAGGAGTAGTAACTTGCCAATATGTTTAACATATCGCCAAGAATCAACCCCCCGTCTTTCTCCACGAACTATCTTCTCAATTCTGAACTTCTTTCGGCGGTGTAGTGCTGTGGTCTTGGCTGTTATTCTCTGAGCCTTAGCTAGAACTCGCTGCTCATGGGCTATTTGAATTTGCTCTTTCCGAAGTTGCTCCCACTCCTCGCTTGTCCTCCATTCTTCATTCTGTTGTGTCTCCTTCTCTGAACTGAGCTTATTCAACTCAGCAATTTCCCACTCTACTGTTTCTTGCTCCGCCTTTGTCTCCTTATCCCATACATGAAAGGGCCCTTTATGGCTATAAGAAATCATTCCCCAGCACATCAGTTTTGGGCCTTGTTTCTTCTTTGCACCCACACAATCCTCCTCCCACCTCTCATCCTTCTTCCTCCATGCCATGCATTTCCCAAAGTTTCCTTCAATCATTATTGACATTTTATCTGTAAAGCCATAATTTGCCCATTCAGCACTTGGCCTCCAGCCCTTCCACTCCTCATAAAAGGCCAATCGTAGTAGCTTGTTCTCTGGTTTCAAAATAAACTTAAATTCTTCCACATATGACTTAAGTCCTCGTGAACTCAGAGCACGAGAAATAGTAGTATCACAAACATGGCTGAGACCAGCTTCCCGCTTTAAGTCCATAATAGGTAGTTGTCGTGTGTAAAAATCCCGCTTGACCACTAAAACAAGGTGGTCTACTTCAAGATTTGAGAGTATTCTTGGTCGTCCAGTGTGTTTCCTTGGGTCCAGGCAATCTTTGCTAATCAATTCTCACATACTGAATTGTATTCCTACATCTGATCAGTATCCAAGTGCTCCACCATACTGACCTCGATTTGGCTTTTTAATACCATCTATGCATGGAAAAACCCTACTCTCTTACTCCACCTACTGGTAGACACCTTCTTCTCCCTGCTGCTCTAACCTTTCCATCGTCCTAGGCATTTCTTAAGCCTCTGTCCACCATGGCTCCTCACTTTCTTCCTCTGTCTCTTGAGAGGGACCAGCCACAACAGGTTCTTCCAATTCCAAGCCAACTGTGGTGGATCCATCCATGGTAGAGTTGGGTGTGGCAGGAGGAGTAGCTTCTGGACTGACTATAGCTGATCTGCTTACTGCAGAGACAACTGTGAGAATGCCTAGCTGAGCTTTGGCTTGGGTATTTGGGATAGTTTTTAGAAAAATTTTATTTGCAGTTGAGGGAGAAACTGCAGTAAGTTCATACTGTTAGGCGGAGACAATTTGATAGACTTCAGAATTGTCTAAGCCATTTGAAATTCATTTCTGTAAATGGAAATTGTCTAGGAAGGCTCAGGTTTACTCTTTTCGTTTATGACTACTAAGAGTGAAGTAAATTCGGTAAAGTAAGATAGAATCGTAAAAACAATATTATATTGTTAAGGTCTCTTCTCTGTTACTTGATGATGTCTAAAGCTTGGGAGGCGCTTCAATATTTATATTCCACATCTAAGTGTTTGTGGACTACATCTATTTATCATACCACTATGTATCTTTCTGATTATAACTCGCAACGTCGGGTATTTTTGAAAAATGCGAACACCTGGAGACCCTGAAAATCACCACACCCTCTTTGCTAATTATGATATAACTAACTCAGAACCATACTGTTTTCAATAGTAGTTATCTGATCTTTAGAGTCTTTAGACTTGTGGCTTAGTTCTGAAGTTGAACTGAGTTGGCTCCAATTGTCTTCATTGTTGATGAAATGATCAGTTTCATCTGTGAGTTTTAGCTATGAAGGTAGTAATAATCACAACCTTTTTTTGGTCGCCTGACTTTAAACCTCTATAACTCCTTACCCAACCAATAAATATCTGCCAGAAGGCTTCCTACTAATTCGCAGAAAGCTATTCTACCAGATTGATAATTATTCCCTCGGTCGGCAACCCTTGGTGGCTTTGGGTAACAGGATTTCAATCACTATTAAAGTATGGGAAGTTGTCTTCGTAACTACAATGAGTTCTGAAACCTAGTTGCAACACTCTGTGAAGTCTAATAACTTCTATAATAGTGTTTCTCAGAGTTCTAGACTCTTCTAGATATTGTAGGGTGGGTGTGAATGTATTGGTCTCTTGCTGAGACCCTTTACCATTCAATACCATCTCTTTGTGTGGAAACGTCCCGTTACCTATAGCCTATGCCAAAGGTATCACATCTTTGAAGCCTAGTAACATTTTGTATAGTTGATGGATTTACTCCGTTCTACTTCCCAGACCTAGCAGAAGGTCCCCTCTCATAAACCCTGTGAACAGGATCCCATCAGATGGACAGCAGTGACTTATATGGTATTATTATAATACCTTTAATTCTGTGGTATTATAGTCACAGGACGCAACTAAGATTGATATATATGATGATGTGTGGGTCCAGTAAGGGGGCCAGAGGGGGGTGTTGGAGACCAAAGCTTTCGATTCCGGGTGAGGTTACCCTACTTAGGGTGACTCCTGGGTATCGCATCTCGGTATTCCTAATCCATATATTTTTTGGAACGATAGTGGTTTATCAAGCTTTCTGTATGTGATTATAACTGCATGCTACCATTGAGTTACTTCTTTTCCTAAAGGAAGTCTAGGTTAGTTCATGCCCAATAAGATTTGGTACCGAACATGCTTACCTCTTGGTATTCCTTGATTAACTTGCATTTTTGAATTTAGAGAGTCTGATTAGACTTTACTTTGCTGGAGGCTTCATAGTTGGTGAGCTTTAAAGGGGTAAGGTAGTTGCATACTTCAATAATTCAGGGCTAAGGTTCGCACTTTATCTGGACACTTTAGCATTTGGCAAGTAGGAGGGGAAGGGAGGGATTGGTCTTCATTGATAATCTGATGGATAGGTAAGGCACAGTACGGTGCTGATTAGTTAGGAGAATGTTTACTGCATACTGGTACAAGTACATGCCATCCAATTCCACACTCAAAGTTCTCGACACCAAGGCCAAGCAATATACCAGTACTTGAGTACCATATTTTCCCAGTAAGTACTCAGCTCTGGTATTGTACGAGTATTATTATACGGCCTGCAAGTATACGGTCATATCCTACTATTTGAGATGGCCAATATTTCACAGATTTCATCTGGGACAATAGGGTATTCAGAACAACAGGTATTGTAAATAATGGAGAGACTTAGGTACTACTATCTAAAGAACAATAAACAATATTTAGTCCTATTCCTATCACCGGTAGGAGTTTATCTCAGCAAATATTCATAGGCAGTATTGACTCCTCCTTTAGTTGTCCATTTAGGAGAAACACATGTAGTAAGTTCTTCATCCTCCTCTCTACAACTGCTTGTCCCAATATAATCTGTCTCCATCTGCCTCTCTGAACTGAGGCTGGTAGAACTTTCTTTACCCTTTTCTTTATGCAGTTCCCTTTTCTTCTTTATTTCCCCACTACTTTGACTACCAGTACTGACACTGTTAGGAATACAGGAAT
Source organism: Tuber melanosporum (assembly GCF_000151645.1). NCBI lineage: Eukaryota > Fungi > Ascomycota > Pezizomycetes > Pezizales > Tuberaceae > Tuber > Tuber melanosporum. Next base: position 367,824 of record NW_003299092.1, on the reverse strand, counting down.
CCGATACTTAGAAATTATCCTAAGTAGGGTAACTCCACTTGGAATTGCAATCTCTGGTCTCTAACACCCCCCTCTAGGCCCCTTACGGTGCTCATATGTTATCATACATATCAATCTCAGTTGCGTCAAGTGACTATAATGTCACAGAATTGAAGGTATCATTATAACACCATATACGTCGCCACCATCTGTCCTACTAGATCCTGTTTGCAGAATATATAAGAGGGGATCTTCAGCTAGGTCTGGGAAGTGGAACAGAGTGAATCCATTAACTACTCAGAGAGTTACTAGGCTTAAAAGATGTAATGTCTTTGGCAAGGGCCATAAGTAATGAGATATTTTTGCAGGAAGAGACGGTATCAAAGGATAAAGGATATTAATGAGAGACCAATACATTTGCATCCACTCTACAATAACCAGAAAAGTCTAGATATCTGAGAGACACTACTATAGAAGTCAATGGACTTTGCGGAGTGTTATAACTAGGTTTCGGAACATGATATAGCTGTGGGAATGACTTCCAATACAACAACAGTGATTGAAACCCTGTTACCTAGAGCAACCAAGGGTTGCCGACTGAGAGATTATTTGTCAATCTGGTAGAATAGTTTCTTGCGAATTAGGAGGAAGTCCTCTGGAAGATATCTATTAGTTGGGTGAGGAGTTATAAAGGTTTGAAGTCAGGCGACCTAGAAAGGTTGTGATTACAACTACCTTGGCAGATACAGCCTGTAGATGATACTGATCATTATATCAATGACACAGACAATTGGGTTCAACTCAGTTTGACTTGAGAACTAGGCCTTAAGTCTAAAGACTCTAATGATCAGATAATTACTATTGGGAACAGTAATGTTTTCAATTAGTTATATCATAATTACTGAAGAGGGTGTGGTAATTTTCAGGGTCTCTTGGTGTTCGCACCTTTTAAGAATACCCAATATTGTGAGTTATAATTAGAACGAAATATAATTGTATAATAAATAGATGTATTCTGTGAACACTTAGACATGTAATATAAATATTAAAGTGCCTCCTAAGCTTTAGATATCATCAAGCAATGGAGAAGAGACCTTAATAATATAATATTATCTTTACAATTCAATTCTACATTACCTATTTTATGTCACTCTTAGTAGTCATAAATGAAATGAGTGAAGTCCCAGCCTTCTTAGACAATCTCTGTCTACAGAAATGAATTTTGGTTAGCCTAGACAACACTGAAGTTTATCAGGTTGTCTTTGCCTAACAGTATATTGTTAGATCTCCTTGTTACCAAGGCTCTTTACCTATTTACCAACCTTTTCTGTATCATGTTCGCAAGATGCTAATGATATTATCAGTAATAGGTATGATTTTTGGTAGGTAGCCTGCTCTACTAAAAAGGAAATAAGAGCTGAGAACTAAAGGAGGCTTCGAGGGTGTACTGGGAAAACAAAGAATTACTTGTTCAACTAAGTATATTGAAATACTGTCTATCAAAGTCTGCTATTTCCATTATAGAATAGGGTGGTCTATAAATACACAAATCTGTTCATGTCTAGCAGGAATGAAGATATTCAAAGATATCAAGTAATACACTTTAGTAAAACAAATTAAGTGTCAAAGCAATACTTAAAACAAAACATAAAACAAAAATCAAGTATAAAACGATACCTAAAACAAATCAAGTATTAAACGATACTTAAAACTAACCAAGTATCAAGCAATACTTAAAACAAAATATAAAACAAAAACCAAGAATCAAACAATTCTTAAAATAAAACATAAAACAAAACCAATAACCAAGTACCCATACTGGTTACATTTGCCTACTGCAAGATGCGGTCAAGATACCAAGAGTCCTGCTGCATATCCTACTCAAATGGAAACTTCCGAAAATGCGGGCTTTCTAACTCATGTATGAGAAAAAGAAGCTTGTAAATGAGAAAAGAAAATATTACAACCTTCTAAGCAGATTACTCCAGGGGACCCAATGGATACCTTGGGAGATCACCACTCTATAATCCTCAGTCATTTGTCCTATTTCCCTTCAGCTCTCTAAAAACCTTTCGGAGTACCAGTAGGCAAAACCTTTATTGCTCCACTATCCTCAAGGGCCCTCTCTCCCATTTCAGGACACTCTACAACACATCTAAATACTCATGCAGTAGATCTCGCAAGACTCACATCTAGGATTGGAATGGTCATAGGTCAAATATGGCAGGATATTTCAACCAGTATTGATACTACTAACATTGACTTTGAAGCTCTGTTGGCCGCCTCATAGGCCAAGGTACAAGGGCTGATAGAAGTTCAGTAAAAGTTGCTGGAAGGACAAGACATATATGACAATGACATAGCCATGATGTTATATCAGTATATTGTGGTAGAAGCAAATGTCCAAGAAATTGGAGAATGAATCAACAGGGAAATAGCTGTTAAATTGGCAGCAGAAGATGCAAGACAATAGCATCATGAGGGGGTAACCACCCAACTGCAGCGAGAAGCTCTTCCGTGAGATCTCACCCTGGAATGAGGTTTTGTGGAGTTTAGACCACAACAGACCCAACAGAATTGAACAATACAAAACTTAATATCCAATCTGGCCACCTGACAATAATGGCAGGCAGATCGCTATGATGACTTTACTCACACTATTCAGAGGGATCAGACCGATATATCCGATACCTTATTCATAGTGCTTGACAAACTTAAAGTACTAGATAGCAAAAAACCAAGTGATTGGCCTACTATGTTGAAGTCAGTCCCTGAGGAATGGGAAAATGCTGTACAAAGAGAGGAACCCAAGGAAATTCCTACCTGAAATAAGGAAAGGCAGAGTGAGCGAGAACCTCCAACTCCTATAATACTTAGTGGCGACCTGGATGATGGGAGTGATTATGGGGATGACAATAGAAATAGAGAAAGCGTGGAGAAGGACCATCCATATTTAAATAAGGATTAACTCCTGAACAATGTAGAACAGCCAATATGCTTGCAGAAGTATTAGCCCAAACTTTTAAGTGACCGGCAAACTTGCCCCCATTTTTCGAAGCAAAGACCAGTCAATGTGTCTACTACTGGTTAATCCAATGTGTAGATTATTATTTTTAACGAAAACTCATGATCTGGGATGATGATCGCGAACGTATCATCTATACCTTGAGGAGAATAAAAGAGAATTAGGTCAGCCCGATAGCAGTATGGTATCAGCGTATATTGGATGGCCTCTGTAGAGAGTACCAAGACTCGGAACAGAGTTCATGGACTTACTTTGAATATGAATTTACTAGTTAGTACGCTCCTCTTGAAGCAGGATGTAAAGCCATACGGTACATGGAATTAGGCGAGTATAAAAACAACATGCAGACATTTATAGGAAAAATGCATAATCTGAATCTCTATGCTTGACTAACAGAACTAGCTTGATATGTGGCATGTGATAGAAAGTTGCCCACCAAGATTTGGTAGCGACTTTCTTTAAATAAATAGGATAATAAGAAAGAATGGGAAAAAGCAGTCCGGAAAGTAAGAAGAGATAAGGAGGAACAGCAGGAATGAGACCACCTAGACTGGGATAAGTTGAAACCTGTGAAAACTTTCTCAGACAAAGAACCTATGGACAAGAATCAACTAAAGGTAAAAAGAGAGAAACTCTTTATAAAAGGAGGTGGTCTTTCCAACAAAAGGAAACAGGAACCAGAATCTGAGAAACCAGCAAAGAGATCTACTCGGACTACAAAGTTGACACATACCAACTTTAAAATAGCCTATAAAGAAATTCCCTAGTTAACAATTGATGAAAGAAAGCAAAAAGGTAGTTGTACTCATTGTGGAAAGAAAAACTATGAGTACAAAACTTACTGGGTACAAATTCAGGTGTATAGAACAAGTGAAGACAACTACTCATTTAAGACACAAAGGTCCAAAATGGCGACTATAGTTCACCACCCTAGAAATATCTGTACTGACCAAGTTTCAAGAGGTAACAAGCTCTAGGAACTAGGTGAAGACGAAGAAATGACTTAGGTCATTTCATTGTTACCGACAATGACAGTGTTCGGATAGTCTAGAAGAGACATACTTTTTCACAGTTGAAATCGACAGCAAAAAGGTAATGGCAAAACAAAGGAATCAACCTTGCAATTATGACCTGAGTATGAGTACACGTGTTCTTCTTGTTGCAAGGTCAAAGGGATCAATAAAGAGCAATGTATGTATTAACTGCCCCTCTATTCTTCCCAAGGGAGTATTGTAAGCTTGTCCCTAATAACCTGATATATGTTAGCTAGAGTAGTTAGGCAAGTAACCTGAAAACTGAAAGATCTTCGATAAGGACTAAAACTTAGACATGAAACAGACAGCATCAAGAGTACTGAAGGGAGAGACAGTAGGACTAAGATGAAGGATCTAGAAGAAAAGTGAAGCACATCTTCAATTTATATAAGAAATAGGTACTAGAGCTCTAGATCATACCTTCAGTTACTACTTCTTAGGTACCGCGCTGGTATCAAACAGAACCCGATAAAATAAGGACAGTGTAACTGGTACGGATACTTGGTTTTGTTTTATGTTTTGTTTTAAGTATCGTTTGATACTTGGTTTTGTTTTATGGTTTGTCTTAAGTATCGCTTGATACTTGATTTGTTTTAAGTATTGTTTGATACTTGGTTTTGTTTTATGTTTTGTTTTAAGTATCGTTTGATACTTGGTTTTGTTTTATGTTTTGTTTTAAGTATCGTTTGATACTTGGTTTTGTTTTATGTTTTGTTTTAAGTATCGCTTTGATACTTGGTTTGTTTTAAGTATCATTTGATACTTGGTTATGTTTTGTTTTAAGTATCGCTTTGATACTTAAGAAGTTTTACCAAAGTGTATCGCTTGATACCTTTGATTAGTTTCGTTCATGCTAGACATGAACAGATTTGTGTATTTAAAGACCGCCTGTTTCTATGATAGAAGAGGCAGACTTCGACAGACAGTATTTCAATATACTTGGTTGAACGGTTACTTCTTTGTTCCTCAGTACACCCTCGAAGCCTCCTTTAGTTATCAGCTCTCGCCTCCTCTCTGGAAGAGCAGGCCACCTGCCAACTATCATATCTTTACTGATAACGTGATTAGCACCTTGCGAACACGTTACATTTTTTTAACCTCAGCAAGTGGTTAAGAACCTGTCCCTGGATTTAGGCCTGATCAACCTATCGATATCCCCCTCAGAACGCTAGCGGAGAGAAGCGGCAGAATCACAGCACATTTGGCTTCATCTCAAACCCAAGATAGAGTCTTTGACGACCAGGAGTGGGAAGCAAATCCCACGGCAAGACCTTACAAGAAAGAAACAACCCCGGAGCTCTGCCAAAGAGCGGGGCGATCCTGCAAACACGGAAGATACACAACCTCCTGGAGAATTCCCTTCTACTCCAGCAAAGAAGCCTTCCTTTGAACCTCCAAACGACCCCGAATCAAGTAGCGAATCAGATATGGCTAGCACAGGAGGAGGGCCTTCTGGAGGAGGGAAATCTCGGGCAAGGCCTGAAGAAGAGGAGGTACCCGCAGCATTTGAACCCCCTAAGTTTAAACTTCACCTCCCAGTGAAGTTCACAGGCGAAGGGAAAGACCTCAAACCTGAAGCCTTTGAACGATGGGCCACAGAACTCTCACACTTCCTACTCTTACAAGGAAAAGATGTGGAAGACCCTACAACTGGACTTATAATTGGATCATTCTGTGAAGGAAAGGCAACCGACGTATACCACCAATGCTATAAGGATTTCGGCGGGAATGTAAGATTAAGAGGATCTACAGTTCTCGATTACCTGAAAGGACGATTCCAATCCTCTATAACCAATGACCTCCTATACAACAAATTCAACCAGCTCCAGCAAGTTAACGGAACGCATGTCAAGCGAATCACCGATGTGGCTACAGACTTGATAATGTATAAGGACCGAATGGAGAGAGGAAGCATCTCCAAATACATCCTGAAGCGACGATTCTACGACACCATGCACCCTACCCTCCGGCGAGAAGTAGAACCACTCTAGGAAGATGGTGATGATATTGCAGTAATAATTGCAAGAGCAGAACGAAAGGATGCCATTCTCCATGAGACCAAGGCCTACAAAACACAGACATCCTCTAGTAGGAACAGCCAGCCACGACACAAAGCCTCCAGCAACTCAGGAGATGACACCCCACGGGTTTTCAAGAAGAAAACAAAATCCTCCAAAGAATTGAGACGGGAAAAAGGAGAATGTTTTGAATGTGGAAAAACAGGACACATGGCAAAGAACTGTCCTACAAAGAAAGGAAAAGGAAAGGCAATTAAGCAAGAGGCATGGGCCAACAATGTTGAAAGTGATAACGCCCAATCTAGTGAATATGAAGAAATCCATATCGGATATATCGATGTGGAATGCAACAGTGTTCGACCTCCGGCTACATTCAAAGCACACACCTCTCTGGAAGGAACAATCCTAATCAATGGCAAAAGGGCTTGAGTCCTATTCGACACTGGTGCAATCGGAAGAGATATGATCAGTAATGCCTTTGTCTCTGTCCATGGACTTCCTACCCGAGACCTTAACCAACCCATACCAGTCCATATGGCAGTAAAAGGATCACGATCCACAAGCCATAAAACCTGTAGTGCGACCATTCGACTTGGTTCTGCAGTCCTACCGCCCCAGGAAATGCTGGTTGGAAACTTAGCCAAATACGATGCCCTAATAGGCATGCCATTCCTAAATCGCCACAAAGCTATAATCAGGTGTGGGGAATCAACTATCGATTTCCCTGAACAGAAGGTTAGAGTCTCATGCAAACCAACAAGCGGAGAATATCGAGCCGCAGTCGGTGAAACGACTGCCCTTCGACTATTGGATGAGTACTCTGACGTTTTCCCTGACCAAATACCCGAGGAACTACCGCCTATGAGAGAGGTGAACCACCACATCCGCCTCCGAGACCCCTCCAATCTCAAGAACCAACCCACCTACTCTATTCCTGATGCATACAAAAGCCCACTTTGTGATTGGATCAACCAACAACAAAGAAGAGGAGTCATCTACCGGGCAGAAGCCCCTGGTGCCGCTCCTATGTTTGTTCAACCCAAAGCAGATGGCAAAAGAATCCGCCCCTTGGTTGATCTCAAACTACGGAACGAAAACACGGTTATGGACAGCTCCGCTATCCCAAACCAAACCCAGATCCTAAGATGCAGTTGGATGGGCTAAATTCCAAAGTAAGATTGACCTAAGCGATGCCTACTTCCAAACAAGGTTAGACCCAGAAAGCGAACACTATAACAGTTTCAAAACACCCTTCGGAAGTTTCATTAGCCGAGTTATGTTACAAGGTGATATGAATGCGCCCGCCACCTTTATGCGAATTATGGAAAACCTCCTAAGCGAATACCTCCACCATTTTGTTTGGGTCTACATTGATGATATTCTCATCTTCTCGAACACAGGAACAGAAAACGCCTACCATATAGGTTTGGTTTGTACCAAACTTAACGAAGCTAAATTTTACGCTAGCAGAAACAAATCAATCCTGTTTGCCGATAAACTCGATATCCTAGGACATGTCATAGATGATGAAGGAATACACGCAGCCCAAGGAAAAATAGCCTATTTAACGGAATGGTCAACACCCCAGAATCAAAAAGAACTCAGGCGATTCCTAGGACTAGTCAACTACATTTCCCAGTTCCTCCCACACCACGCCACTGTGACAGCGCCGCTCACAGACCTTACCGGCAATGCAGAATTTGTCTGGACCCACACTCATGACCAAGCCTTTACCAACATCAAGGATTTGATTAAAAATACCAACGTTATTCAACCCAGTGACTATAGTAAACCAGAACCGATATGGTTGATTACTGATGCATCGGATGTTGGAGTTGGAGCATGGGTGGGGCAAGGGGCCTCCCATGAAACGGCAAGGCCGGCGGCATTACACAGTAGGAAATTCACTAACTCACAGATGAACTATGGAACAACAGACAAGGAAGCCCTTGCTGTGATTGATGCTCTCGCCGCTTTCAATCACATCCTGATGGGCAATACCTTCACTATTGTTACCGACCACCAACCTCTCACTAATCTTAAAACAGAAAAGATACCATGAAGAAGAAGAACAAGATGGATAGGCGAGATCCGCAAATACAATGCAAAAATCATCTATACTCCTGGAAGAACGAACTATTTAGCTGATGCTCTCTCCCGCCTATATCAGAATCAAGACCTTCCAAACCCTCCCCTTGTTCACGACCATACAAGACAAAGCGAGGACAGCCCTGACGACACCTCCTATGAACAAGAACCATCAATGGCTACCGCCAGCTCTGCCACTTCCTCCAATCCTTTCTCTTACACCATGTACAGTGCTGTGGGAACAGAACGAGGAAAGGACATTGATGAAGAATGGAAAGATAATTGCACGCTCCGCAGCACACCTCCTCACGAACTTGAACAAAGCAGACTCCACTGGTCCCACTGTTATAATGACACCTGCCCCTTTCACCAGACTGAGATCAAGTTCGGCAACAGATACCAGCGAGCATACTATATGCCTGCTGATGATTCCAAAGATACCAGCTTCGACACCATGGAAGGAGCGGAAGGGATGATCAATGAAGATGAATCGACCCAACCTACTCATACCCTTAATCCTGTTCCAACACGATACCAAGGTCTTGAAGAACTCGAACAAGCAGCAGCCTACGTGGATGCAATATCCTATTTACACCCCCCACAGTCAGCCCCGCCATCCTCTCCTCCCATAATCGATTCACGACCACTATATAGTGGACCCTTATGAGTATACAACAATGAAACCATTGTCTCGGTCATACCCCCTACTATTCCCGAGCATCGGCGTCAACTCTACGAAACCTTTGAGGAAGAGGAAGCTCCTATCGAACAAACAAGAGGATCCCTAATCGAGGATGAACGAGATGTTAGATCGACCACAGAAGAATTAACCTCCTCTTTCCGAAGCCAAATGATAGCAGGATACCGCCATGACCCAATTTACTTCAAAGCCATGGATAGCTCCAGGCATGGAGACCTCGCCCCTTACAACATATCAAATGGAATGGTCTATACCAGCACCCGTTATGGTGAACACTGCTGATACATACCAAAAGGCCATATGTTCAATGGAATGACTATTAGAGAATATGTCATATCCGAGGTTCACAACAAAGGACACCACAGTGCGGATCGCAACCTCCAATATGCCTCAGAATATGTTTATTGGCCTGAAATGCGAAAGGACCTCCGCGATTTTGTCAGGCAATGCGAACTCTGTCAGGCAAATAAGGAGCGAACACAACTTCCTGAAGGGAAAGCTCAGACCCTCCAACTACCATGTGAAATATTCGAATCCTATGCCATCCATTTCGCAGGACCATTCAACAAGTCAGCCGGATATGACACCATCCTGGTAGCTGTGGATCGATTCTCAGGATACACCTGGTTAATACCAATGAAGATTACCGACTCCTCCAAAGACACCTGAAATAACCTACAACGATACTTGTTTACCCCCCACGGGTACCCCTTATCTATTGTCAGTGATGCTGATCCCCGATTTACCGCCAGATTCTGGAAGCAAACCTTGACCTCTCTCGGAATAAACCACATCATGGCTGCCCCTGGACATCATGAGATGAATGGCCAAGCAGAGAGAAAGATTCGAGAAGTTAAGACCGGAATTAGGAATATGATCAATGAACGACAAACTAGTTGGGAACCAGCCCTTGTTGAGCTCGCTGCATATATCAACGCCGGATTTTCAGATACCTTGTGGATGTCACCATACAAGGCAGTTTTTGGCCGCCAATATCCTCTCCTACCTACAACTCTATTCAAGAACTCCTCAGTCCCTGCCACTGATGACCATCTAAACCGCCACCAAGCGATTCGGAACGATGCCTTCCAAGCTGTTAAGGCTGCCCGATTCCGAGGCACCACTACTGCCCAGAAACGACGACGCAAACATGTCCCCATCTCACCAGGAGACATGCTCATGGTACATGGTAACATGTTCATTAGAAATGTCGGACGCAGCAAGAAACTACAACCCCGATGGCGCGGACCCTTCCAAGTCATATCCTTTGACGAGCATATGGAGAACTACACTGTCCAGATGGATGGACACATGTACCGCCGCAATACTGCAGTCTTCCACGCCTCAGCCGTGAAGCGATTCCATCCAAATGACGACTCCAAGTTTCCTGGAAGGACCCACTCTCGGCCTGTACCTATCATCATCGATAAGAAGGATGAATGGGAAGTTGAAGAAATCCGAGACCACCGCCTTTGGCATGGAAATGATCAGTTCCTAGTCAAATGGAAAGGATATCCGACAAGCGAAAACAGTTGGGAACCACTGGAAGGACTTGAGTACGCTATGGATATGGTGAACGAATGGTGGAAAGACAACATGCCAAATGAATCCCTCCCCCCAACAATCAATTATATCACCATGTGTTGGACACCTACAATGCCAGAAACTCAGCGATGGCACGCAGAACTCGAAGCTAGAGATGGGTTTTGGGCACGATACTTTGAGTCGGAGTTCGAAAGTAGCGATGAGGAAAACCAAGCTATGGAGCAGGCCCTCAACAACCTTATCTAGTCACCAATCACCATCCGAATACCATAACGATGTCAAACTATGTGGAGCTCAATGTGAGGCAGCGACAACAGGTTGTTGGACTGTTGTTGAACCGCGATGCTATCCAACTTGAAGACTATTTCGAAATCATCTGGATTGACTACTGTCCTGATTGTGATCATGCTTGGGTTGATGTACAGCACGAATCTGGTATTCGTGACTACTGTGACTTAGATTTCTTCGAGTCTAAGTGTTTTCTTAGGATTTCAACTTGTCCCTGGTGTGATACCTATGATGAAGAGTTTTTGGCGGAAACTGAAGCCATGAGTTTCTCGGAATCTGCCTTTGATGATTATTAGGTTTTGTTTGTTTAAACAGTTGTTTTGTTTTGGGGAATGTAACCGGTACGGGTACTTGGTTATTGGTTTGTTTTAAGTATCGTTTGATACTTGGTTTTGTTTTATGTTTTGTTTTAAGTATCGCTTTGATACTTGGTTTGTTTTAAGTATCGTTTGATACATGGTTTTGTTTTATGTTTTGTTTTAAGTATCGCTTTGATACTTGGTTTGTTTTAAGTATCGTTTGATACTTGGTTTTGTTTTATGTTTTGTTTTAAGTATCGCTTTGATACTTGGTTTGTTTTAAGTATCGTTTGATACTTGGTTTTGTTTTATGTTTTGTTTTAAGTATCGCTTTGATACTTAAGAAGTTTTACCAAAGTATATCGCTTGATACCTTTGATTAGTTCCGTTCATGCTAGACATGAACAGATTTGTGTATTTAAAGACCGCCTGTTTCTACAATAGAAGAGGCAGACTTCGACAGACAGTATTTCAATATACTTGGTTGAACGGTTACTTCTTTGTTCCTCAGTACGCCCTCGAAGCCTCCTTTAGTTCTCAGCTCTCGCCTCCTCTCTGGAAGAGCAGGCCACCTGCCAACTATCGTATCTTTACCGATAACGTGATTAGCACCTTACGAACACGTTACAGACAGTGTCTACAGTTAAGCAAGTGTGAAAAATAAGTATGGGAAGGTTATTAAAGAAACTGCCGACCAGCTCGACACACCTGGCTTTTGTTTCCATAATATTTGGACAATGGCAGAGACCCCCTAGATTGATCCTATAGATAGTAGAAAGTGGAACATATGGGAACCCCTCGGCAAGGGGTAAAGACTGCTAGTAGTGGACTACCCAATGTACCAAAAGGAAACAGGTTTGTCTAAGCAGACCTAAGTAGTCGAAACTGCACAGGTATGGTAATAAATATTCCAGGTATTATCTGAACTTCAAATATGTCGAAACCACAGAATGACAATTCAATACCTTACTCAAAGAAACATGCTTTTACAGTACAAAAATCTATGAGATATAACAGTTCTGAGAGACATGCACATATTTACATTATAAATCCAAACCGTCAACGCTACAAAATACGAGTACTATTAGATTCAGGATCCAACATGTTTATAATCAATAAAGAACTTGTAAAGGAATTAAAAATTGAGTTTATAGAGAGACCGAATCTGGTCAATATTCAAGGCATTGATTGAGTACCAGCTCTATCTAGAGGAAAGTTTTACATGTGTCCTATTTGGCTTAAAATAGAATGAAACAAATACATGTCTGAAGTTGCATGCTAAATCACAGTAGCAGGAGATTATGGGATGATAATTCCTTTTGGTTAGTGGCATTCAAAACACCCCCTTATCCAACATTGGAGAACATACAAAGTGGGAATTCAGAGATCTCCAATGCAAATCCTAGATGGAAGAAGAAGATGAAGAAATCGCAGATATGTTTGAATACGACAAAACAGTTGCTTGGGATGAAAATATGATCCAAGTAGGAAGAATTGGAACTATAGAAGATTCTAATCAGATCAATTTCGATTCTCTTCCAAGATACTACTGGAAATTCAAAAAACTATTTCTCCCACAAACAGTGATAAAGCTAGCGCTTAGGAGAATCTTTAATCATGAAATTAAATTTGGTAATGGAGTAAAACCCTTTTAGGGACCGATTTATCCTTTGTCCGATAAACAACTTAAGTTGTTACAGGAATACCTTGATGATATGTTATGACAAGGAAAAAACACAAGAGGTCAATTGCCTTGTGGTGCTCTAATCCTCTTTACACTAGAAGCAGATGGAAGACTATAACTGGTAGTGAACTACTGAAATCTAAATAAGATAACTATACTAAATAAGTATCCACTACCACTAATGTCAGAATTATGTAATCACGTAGCAGGAACTAGCATCTTTTACGAAATGGATTTGAAAGATAATTACAAACCTCATCTGAATCAAGGAATGGGTTGAATGTAAAATGGTCTTCTGATCATGTTACAGACATTATGAATACAAAGTAATGCCTTTCAGATTAATTAATACTCCAGCTACGTTTCAGGACATGATGAATGAGGTTCTTCGGGAATTTTTAAACAAAGGAGTCATATGTTATTTAGATG